>NC_083627.1:13253095-13553095 GCF_963584025.1 Labrus mixtus | reverse complement strand
TAAGCATATTCCATAAAGGGTGTCTTCAAATTTAACTGCCTGTAAACTTCACAGCATCAAAGTAGAGACATTGGATTTATGACAAACTCAGATACAGATAAACTGTGACTATATTTTAATTATCAAAAACCTGGACCTTTGCCCCAGACGACTGCTTTGATCGTCTCGGTCAGCAACAAAACCAGCAGTGGACAAAATACAAGACTTCCTTATTAGAGTCAAAGTTGACAGTGCTGATCAGCAGAAAAGTCTTTGTGCTTTTTCACCTCTCAATGCCATATTCACCATTTTCAAGATGGGTTTTTTGTGCTGAATCTGATATTTTATAGTCACGAGTATTCAGGTAACCTGTTGGCTTTGTTCCCAGGCTAAAAATGTTGAAATAAAGATTTTCTAAAATGTCAATGGAGGATTTGTTTCAGAGCTTCACTTTCTTGAAATCAGACACTGTTTGGTTGTGAAATATTTTAATAACTGCTAGTGCAGGCAGACCGCATGTAGTTAATTCGCCTAATGACTCTTTCTGAGGTCTGGCTTCTTTCAATTCTGGCTAATGGTTTCAGCTCTTTCTCTCCGTCCATCCATCCATCCATCATCCATCCATCCACCCTTCCATCCATCCATTCACCCTTCCATCCATCCATCCATCCACCCATCCATCCATCATCCATCCACCCTTCCATCCATCCATTCACCCTTCCATCCATCCATCCATCCATCATCCATCCACCCTTCCATCCATCCATTCACCCTTCCATCCATCCATCCATCCACCCATCCATCCATCATCCACCCATCCATCCATCATCCATCCATCCATCCTTCCATCCATCATCCATCCATCCATCATCCATCCATCTATCCATCCATCCATCCATCCACCCTTCCATCCATCCATCCACCCATCCATTTTCTTCAGCTTATCTGGGGTCAGGTGGCTGTGGGAGCAAGCTGATCAAGTTGACCCAGACGTCTCTCTCCCAGCAGCCTTTTCCAGCTCGTCCTGGGAGATTCCAGGTGTTCCCAGGCCAGATAGGACATAGATATACTTTATAATCCCTCCAGCATGCTTTGGGTCTTCCAAGAAGTCTCCTCTCCGTTGAACATACCAAGAAATGTAACTTTTTTTAAAAAGCGAACGGTTAACTGATGTGAAAAAGTAGATGTTCACTGTCTATCTGTGTTGCCTGTAAAAATTTTCCCCAGGTCGTATTTTCCACGAAGGCTCCAGGAAGTGACATTTTATGCACGTTCTCAATGTCCCCCTCACTCCGCTCCACTTACAGAGATCAACAGTACAAACTCATCACACACTCCCGATACAGCCAGAGGCCGCCTTCCACACACTTCTATTCGCCCTAAGAGCTCTCAAAGGCGGACAAACTCATCACACACTCCCGCTCTCTGCCAGTGCCTGCAGAGACTGTCGTTTGTAGGATGGAGAATGAATCTAATACGGAATCTGTTAGTACAAATAAACGACCGGCCTCCAGCACAACACAGACTCCTTCACAGACTTTCACATGTGTATGAACACTTACCTCCTCTGTAAACATTATGCCGGTAAATATCCAGTGTTTCGCGGCCGATGATGATGCTCGTTTGTGTACGTAAGTCAAGTTGAAATGTTTATATAAAGAAGAAATCAGAACCAGTCTTTCAAGTTTTCCATTTCTCTACACTTTTTATTGGAAAGACTACAGGAGAAAAAAAACATAGCGTACAGTTTGGCAAGCTCTCAGATCTTGTTTTACTGATTATCTTGATCGCTAGCTATGTTATAAAAGTAAACACACAAACAAACAGGTTCTGAATGCTTTGTCTGCATTCTGATAAAACGAGGGAATGCAGGAAGGTTGATAATGACAAGAGGTGACTTTGGTAACAAAATGAAGAGAAGACGATGATATGATGAGATTGAGGCCTCGTCCACATGTAGTCGGGCATTTTTCAAAATGTAGCGTTTTTGGCCTGTCGTACATGCAAACTGCATTTAAGGTAACTAAACGCACCGTTTTGAAAGACTTTATTCCGATAGATGAACAGATGTTCTCACTCTGTGGGAAACACGAAGCTAAACCAGTTCATTCCCCAGTCCATGAATCAGACAGGAGACTGTTTTGTTTTGATATCTTGCCGTTTGCTTACCTTTCGCTCCTCTCCACCCTCTACTCCAAATATGGTCACTTCTGGCTCAGGAGAACCAAGAAAAATGGTGCTGGCCACTGCAGAACTCAAGGCTTTATTTAGGCAGACGAGAAACTAATGAGTGATATCACAGGTGATACGTCCTTTATGTATACAGGCGATGGATTCAAAAGACGACTTCTACATCACTTAACACTTCTGTTGAGTTAGAAGTTTAAAAAGAGGAACCCGGTTTTTAATAATTTCCTTTAAGGCAGCATCAGTTTCGTCACCTCCTGAAGAACGATCACTGCATCACTGATCTACTTCCAGGAGGGGACACTAGATTAATACTGTGACACTAGGTGCTCTCATTAATATGATGCTATGTAATAAATATGAAAACTTCTATAAAAAATATACAACAAGATGATCAGCAGTGACAGAGGGAAGGAAAAGAGATGAGCGGATGTTATGTGTATATCTTGTTCAGTGTGCACAGTGTTGGGAAATGAACTCATACCCTAACCCATGTTCCTTATCGTTGGTCTTTTAACGGTTTGTTCTTCCAAAGCAGAAATGAACAATTTGTCCAGCAGCTGAAAAAAAAGGAATGAGCTGTCCTCCGTCCCCCTTAGTTGATTTAACCATAACCATACAGCTTGATTTACGTGTTATTGATGCAGTGAGGATTATGTTGTTCTGTACTTTCCTCTATATCTGACTAAGCTGTCCAAACATTATGGCCCATTTCAGGCCCAACAGTCATCACATCATTAGTCAATATTAGACATATCTGGTTACCGAATGAACAAGTCCTTCTCTTGCATGGAAAACATTTCTTCAGAATTCCTGAACAGGCTTTTGTTACGATATTTATGGCTCCTACTTTGCATTTCTTTGTTTGTGGGTCTGTCTGCTTGATGTATTTGTGTATCATTCATGTAGTTTTCAATGAAGAGATTCACACTCTGGATAATACTGTAACTTGGAGAGATATGACATTTTAATAAGAGACATTATAAGGTTCCTGTTGGCACATTTCTACCTTTCAACATAGTTAGACTCACTGTTTCCCCCCTTTAAGTTAAGCTTAGCTAACTGCTAGTTGACGTTATAGCATCCATGTTCTCATCTAAATATCTGCAAGACAAAGAATAAGTGTATTTCCTCAAAAAACTCAAAGTAATCATCACAGAACAAAACCAGCAAATTTGCACATTTTAGCCCAAAGCTGCAAAGAGGTTACGTTGGACTGCTGTCTTTCACATTCTTGATTCTTGTTTTTTCCACGTGTTCAGGCAGACATTGGGTTAAACTCCTTTTCATAAAGCATCAGATTAATGTAGCAGCCAACGTAGGCCGCTCTCCTCTAAAATCAAGCTAAGTGTGGGAGGATCAAATGCTGTAACAATGTCAACCATCTGTAATTCAGGTTTCAAATCCTATTCAAAGGACGAATCTCAATCATTTAAACGGCTTTTCTGCTTCCTGATTGTTAAGATACCAGAGATATAATGAGAGGGTATGCACATGACTTAACAGTATGTAGGAGTCACTGCAGTTACAGCCAGTGAGTGGTAGAAAGCATGTACTGGTGTCAGGAATCAGAGGAAGTAATCAGTAAAATTACATTTTCACAGTATTTGAGCTTCCCACAATGATCATGACATCAGAGGAATGTGTTAATAATGAAAACAGAGTCTACACCGTCAAAGAGGTCAAACAAGGATATGGTGTTGTGTGCATGAGGATATACTGTTATGTTGCAGTGTTGATAAAGTCCAGTCCTGCATCGTTCCTGTGCTAGCTTATTTCTCTATTATTTGTTGTATAGTTTTCCTGTTTTAATCTCCCAAACTACAACTTGCCAAACCATCATTTAAATCAATTTTTCAAAAATGTGTGTTCCCTTTTCAACTCCACGGTTTCCGTTCTTCGTGTGCCGGCTGTCCAGTGAGCATGCAGTGAAAATGCAAAACTTCTACAAAAAGAGCTACATCCTGTATATTTGTGTGTGTTTATCTGTCTGTGTGATTAGTCGTCACTCTCGAAGGTGTGCAGCCGGGTTTTCAGGCTCAGGGTGCTGATGTAGGTGAGGTTTGTGGAGCGATAGAGGTCCAGGCCGGTCAGGATCTCCACGTCTCGGACCCGGGCGGTGTGGAGCTTCAGCAGGTCCTCCACCCACTGCGACTCGTCCTCGGCGCTCTGCAGAGACACAGAAGTAGAAATTATTGTCCCCTCTTTGCTCAATTAGACCTTCTTTACTTGTTTTTAAAGAACATGGGCTGCATACGTAGGAATACAGAGAAGTTGCACAGTTCAACAAAATAAATATTGGGCCTGATTCACAAAATGATTTTGCGGCTTTTGCACCTGTTGCATCTCTGCAGACGAGACAAAAACAAACCACTGAATTCACAAAGCACACAAAGGGGTAAATGCTACTCTGTGAACTGTGAACAGTAAACACTGGGCTCCGGTGCTTTTGACACCATTTTAATTGAGCCATCATGCATGCAGACATTAAGGGCAAGATTGGCCCTTCTCAATGAAAACTAACCTCATGGCAAAATTCGCAGTTAGGGTGAACATTTTGCTGAATTCTCCCTTTAGTGACAAATGAAAGGGCTTTCATGGCTGACATGACACTATGAAAATATTTAAAAAACATACAACCCCGCCAGGGAAATTCCCAATGTATCCCTTGATCTACACATCATAAGCACTCCACACCCTACCCACAGGGAAATACAGGAAATTACTACCATTCCATCATAGACATCAATGACGTCTACATGTTGACACATATTCAGAGCGTGCGTGCAATGGGCGTTAAATCAATGGGCATCAGAAACGCTGCCGCCAAGCTGTTCTCCTGAAAGATCTCTCCACACCCGTCCTCACGTCTTTGCACTGGTGTCCTGCTAACTTCAGAATCCAGTGTTTGTGGAAACTTTTGGATTTGTAACGTTACGTTAGTATAGCCACAGGACGAAGCCGAAGGCTTCGAGACAGAGGACTCAAGTCCAGGTCAAGTCTCAAGTCTTTAGGACTCAAGTCTCAAGTCTTTGGGGCACAAGTCCACTTCAAGTCTCAAATCTTTAAGACTCAAGTCCAAGTCAAGTCTCAAGTCTTTAGGACTCAAGTCCAAGTCAAGTCTCAAGTCTTTAGGACTCAAGTCCAAGTCAAGCCTCAAGTCCACGTCAAGTCTCAAGTCTTTAGGACTCAAGTCCAAGTCAAGTCTCAAGTCTTTAGGACTCAAGTCCAAGTCAAGCCTCAAGTCCACGTCAAGTCTCAAGTCTTTAGGACTCAAGTCCAAGTCAAGTCTCAAGTCTTTAGGACTCAAGTCCAAGTCAAGCCTCAAGTCCACGTCAAGTCTCAAGTCTTTAGGACACAAGTCCACCTCAAGTCTTAAGGACTCCAGTCCAAGTCAAGTCTCAAATCTTTAGGACTCACGTCCACGTCAAGTCTCTTATGGTTTTAATAAATAATAATAACATAAGTATGTTATAGTCAAAGCCAATTCAGCACTCACAGGCAGGTTCAGTACAACACCCTGTTTATATGAAGATATGTTGTATGTTAATGTGAGGTAAGTTTATACAGGAATTCTGCTGTTCTTTCATTGAGTTTCCTGACACAACTTCACAACGGCTCAGTTGCAACTTGTTTACAGAAGAACTTTATTGGAGTCGGTAAAGTCGGTATTATTCTACTGATGTCGGTCTCTGCCAGAAAGCACTTAAGCACATTTTCCAACAGTTCACATACTGAGTAACAAAATCCTCATTATATCATGCTTTAAATTTAGACCGATGACGTGTGCTGGCAGATAAAGGGAATACATGAAAATGTTTCCAGACCACAGCGGGCAGCACAAACTGTAAGACACAGCAAACTGCATCAGGAGAGCTGGAATGTTGGCTGGTTCTAAAAGACGACATTAAGACTTGAGTCCTGAGGAAAGAATTTGCAGGATCAACATGCAAACGCAAAACAAACACACTTATAATACCATAATAACAGTGTTTTCAACTTTGATTCAGATGTTCCCAGAAACATTTTCCAGCTCCTCCTGAGGGACTCCAAGGTATTCCCAGGCCAGGCGGGATATATAATCCCTCCAGAGAGCTCTGGGTCTACCCCCGGTCTCATCCCAGTTGGACGTGCCCCGGATACCTCAAAAGGGGGGAGCCAAGATCATAATCAGATCCCTGAACCACCTCAGCTGGCTCACTTCATGTGAAGGAGTACCAGCTCTTCTCTGAGCTCCCCTTATGTCTGAGCTCCTCCCTCTCTCTAAGGCTGAGCCCAGACACCCTCCAAAAGGAAACTCATTTCAGCCACTTGTATCTGCCATGTCATTCTTTCTACCCACTACCCAAAGCTCATGACCATGATGAAAACGAAAAGGTCTTTGGCTTTTCTTTTTCAAACTTGCCGTGCTAAAAAGTGATAATTCAAACCAACTCGAAAATAATATGGCAAAGTGAACGGCGCAGGAAAGTGCTGCTCCTTCCCTGTATGTCATTCCCCGCTCTCTCCACTGTCCTATCAAATAAAGGCTTAAAAGCCCCAAAATATCTTTAAATGGAATAGAAGTGATTTAAGTGACACAAGAGGAAGTGATACATGAAATGACCCTCTATTACAACTTAACCACAACAACAGAGTCTAAAAATAAGGTTTCTTCTTAGTCGGTTGCATCACTGGCTTTCCTTCGAAATACATTTAGATAACAATCCTCTGTATATCACTTCCACAGAAGACAGGCCCAGTTTCCAAACTTCCCCACCCCCTCTAACCTCCTGCCGTTTCCTGTCTCTCTCCAGCTGTCCAACTAATAACAACAAAAAGGCCCAAAAGTTAACCTAACAATCACTGTTGTCATACTGATGATACGAGGATATACCTGCCGTTTAGGTCAGATAACATCAGCCGCTTGAACAGTTTAAAGGAGTGAATAGCCACATTTATGTTCTGCAGCTGAATACAGGGAGGTCAGAGGTCATAGCAAGCCAATTAAAAGCAGCACATGGTATTTCATGTGCTGCTGTGATTTATTAATTCCTAGTAATTATATTTGTAACTGTTTTTTTTTTTATCCTGAGTGTTTTGTAAAGCATATGAATAAAGCTTCCCAGGAAATCTAGACTGCACTGTTCACTTCTTTCATGTGCAGCACAGTGCTGAGGTCTGTTACGTGTAATGTTCTCCTTGAATTCTTTTGGAAATCAAATAAATATGTATGAAGTTCCGAGAAGCCTTTCCAATTCTGTGTAAACACTGATGACCGCTTACACAGCAGCAGCATCAAACAGGCTGCCATGAATCCAAATACTGAGAAATATTATTTTTTTTACAATAATATTGGAAGTAAATGGTCTGGCATCCATCACGTCTCCTCCTGCTCCTCGTAAACCAGTCTTATCTCCATTAAGCAGGAACACAGAGCAGGAAACTCCACACAACTCCTGGAAACGAACATCAACATGAAAATTAATTGCTGTCATTCCCTGGAGGTTGTCTCGATAAAGATGCACGTAGACGGGGTCAAAAGTCCTGCACCTCCTGCACCCACCACTTCATTGTCTGGAAGTCATAGGTCATTTCTGTGATGGGAGATCAAAAGGAACAGCTCATGTATTTACGGAGGTCAGTCAACACGTTAAGACAATGATGATAGCCCGAAGGGGCAGATGAGCAAGAGTGTATGTCTGCAGCCCTGGATGCTCTCGCCTGGTGGCCTGAAGCTGCGCCCCTTGAGCTTCTAATTTTCAAAATAAAGCTCCGGAAATCATGCAATTGAATTGTTGCATGTGATATATTACAAACATACTAGGTGCTTATGCATATACATTCAAGACTAAATAAAAAATAAACAATTCCAGCACTCTTGTGTGCCGTATATGCACTCACACATGATCTTGTCTTCTTTTGGCGCGGTGGTATTGTTTCAATCAATGCGGGAGTTCGGAAACTGCTTCTTGACCCAGCGCACTTGCCATTGTAAATTTCTGGAGGAGTGGGGCACAGCACATGAGACGAGAGAGTGCCAGTGCTGCAGCCACACCCGTCTTCAGACGAGTGCTTCACATCAATCGTTTCTTTTCGTGTAGTGTGTCACAGTGAACGGCGATCAAGGCCACATCTGGGACGCCTCCCGACCTCCCGACAGAAAGTCGAGCATGTTGTTGTGTTTTGTGTTTGTTCACATCAGTGACATCGACCAATGGGAGCACAGAGCGGTTGAATGCAGGTGCAAAAGTCACAAAAGAAGAATGATGAAAGATGCAAACGTTAGCCGAACTCTGGAAACAACTCTTTCTTCTTTTGTTTACATTCTTCTTCCAATGTGTCGTCTTGCCCCGCCCGGGCCGTGATGATTGGTCGGGTACCACCGTGGAGTCATGTCTGTTGGTCAAGTCACGACTCTGTGCTGGCCTAATCTTACACAGTGAGCATGGTGACTTATTGATTTCTTTGTATCAAACCTGAGACTTAACTTGGGTTAGACGACTTCCTGCAGCCGCTAAAGCTGCTAAACACGAGAGACAACGATGACACCGCTAACGATACAAGCTAACATCTGAATCTGTTCTGAATAATATCGCTCTCTCTATCTCTCTCCCTGTCTCTCCGCCCCCCTCTCTCTTCTCTTTCTCATTCTCTCCCTCTCTCTCTCCCCACTTTCTCTCTCTCACTCTCTCTCCCACTCCCTCTCTCTTATCTTCCTCCGTTTCCGTCCTCTTCCTCTTATCCTCGCACTTCTCACCAGATGACCTCGGCCCGCTGAAAACAGGCGAACGCGGCGCTCTGTGGACGTGAGAGAGACGCCATTCTCCCTGTTGGAGGTTATTGTTCTATTAGATCGACTTTGAAACGACTGTTTGAAGGAGGAGGAGTTACAGATCGTTGCTTTAGACATGCACTCCAAAATTCAAATTCCCATGACCTTCATGTGATTACTTTGGGAAGGTCACCAGGTGTCAGGTGGCATCAGGTGTTTCTGTGACCTATGACTATGATGATCGTTGACGAAACTTCACACCCACAAATGCTCAAACTATACTGTTCCTCTGCACGCCACACTGAATGGAATCTAAACATGGTGGTTATCACTGGTTATCGTAGTCAGACACCACTTTCATGATGTACTTGTTAAGATTTTAAATCAATCTGGTAAGATAATCGGTTCCGAGCAGCCTCAAGTCTGGAACAACAAAGGCGATTGTCGGGGGTTAAACCTCAATTCAACCCCAAGAAGCCTGCAGTCTGAGTCAGGGTTTAAAGACAGTCAGGGTTCTGTCTAAGACACTTTTTCTGAGATGCTCACAGCAGCTCTCTAAAAGAATACGGGATCTTTGTTGTGTTTCCCGGAGAGATGCAAGTTTATCAGAGTGTTTGATTTAAGTCCTTCCAATAATTTGGACATTTATTCTTGATCGGTTTAAAAGTGTGAAGCTGAAGTTAACCCTAAGAGGTGAATTCTTCTGACCCTCTGTTAATCGTTTAATAGTAGTTTAATCTGATGTCGGGACTCTCTGTGACCGAAGGTAAACCTTTCTCCTTCCTGGGTTCTTGGATTTCTTCGACAGTCATCGATCCTTTTAGTTCATGAGCTTCTTTGTAAACAGAGGATTCCCAACAGAGAACAGAACACTCTGTCTCTGCAGCTGTGTGTTAGCGTCCTGGCAGGAAACCAGCTGACGTGTGCTGAAATGTACTTGGGCCCCGATACAGATTGGCTTGTGTGGATGCGCCCTCAAAAATCTTTTAAAGGCAAGGAAAATGTTCCAATTTGACCTGATATACTTTGTATTATGAAGTTGCATTAATGCATATTACTCATGTGTAATGGTTATTAATTTATTAAATAAAAAAACTTTTACTAAATCAATCAACCTGTTCAGATTCAAGTCCTTCTCTTTGACTTCTGATGATCCTTATTTCAGCTTAAAGGCAGGGTTGGTCATTTTCCAAAACTAGCATGATTTTGAAAGTAGAATTCCCTCAGTGCTCCGTCTACACGCCTGAAGAGATGCAAACGCTGGTCACGCAAAAAAAAAAAAAGGGATGCTCGATCGAAGCTACATCCTCACAAAACAGAGAACGGCTACTTTACTGACTTTGTGTCTTACTGTGAGTCATATTTTATTTATTTTATTTATTTATTTTTATTTGTTCCGTACATGTCAAAACAAACAACAGAAAAGGACAAAGAAAAAAACAAAAAACAATTCACACTTTATCCCATGTACGGAAAGGAGCAGGGAGAAGAATAATTCTTGTTTTGCCTGCCCCTTACTCAAAAAGCAACAAGAAATGTCTGGATGGTCTGTCCAATTACAATCAATGAATGAATATCATGCCAACATAAAACAAATCTGACAATTCAGTCTTTACTTCCTCAGAAATAAGAAGGAAAACACACTCAAAACACCCTAACTGCCACTTTCATACCGTCTGATAACTTTGTTCTTATACATTTTCTCAAACTGAAATATCTGAACACAGCCCTTCAAGTCATTATTTAAAGAATTCCACAATTTAATTCCAATGACAGATATACACTTCTGTTTTAAAGTTGTCCTCGCAAACTGATGCTTAAAATGAAATTTTCTTCTATGCTCTTCATCTTCTGAACTAAAAACAAACATCTTTTGTAAACTCTCTGGTAATACTTTACTCTTTGCTCTGAACATAACTACAAGTAACTCAACTAAATCTTTCAGTTTCAATAAACCTGATCTTGAAAACAGCCCATTGGTGTGCTCTCTATAGTGGACTTTATAAATGATTCTTACCGCTCTTTTCTGTAAAATAAATAACGGATTAATGTTTGTGACGTAAGTGTTACCCCACACTTCAACACAATAACTAAAATAAGGCAAAATAAGTGAACAATACAAAATCCGCAGTACCTTACAATCCAAGAGAAACTTTGCTTTGTTTAAAACAAAGATATTCTTGGACACTTTTTTTTTAACATGAGCTATATGTGATTTCCACGTTAACTTATCATCCATGATCACACCCAAAAAACGAAATTCAGACACTCTTTCAATATTAACTCCATCTGTAGACAACAAAATGTTTTCATCCTTTTTTTGGTTTGCAATAATCATAAACTTAGTTTTATTCAAATTTAAAGATTTAAACTTTAACTTATTTTCGTCAAACCATGCTTTTAATTTGACCATTTCATTTTCAATACTTCCTGTTAGAGTTTTTAAGTCATGTCCTGAGCAAAAAAAAATTGTATCGTCAGCAAATAAAACAAACTGCAGTAACTTAGAAACTTCACATATGTCATTAATGTACAAATTAAAGAGTTTAGGCCCCAAAACCGAGCCTTGTGGGACTCCACATTCAATATTCAAATACTCAGATGTACTACCAGAAAATTGTACATATTGCTGTCTGTTAATTAAATAGCTACTTAACCAGTTCAGAACAACTCCTCTCACACCATACATATATAATTTAAAAATTAATATTTTGTGATCTATTGTATCAAACGCTTTTTTCAGATCAATGAATACACCAATTGTATATTTTTTACTGTCTATTGCTGTAGAAATTTCTTCTGTTATTTTCATTAATGCTAAAGCTGTAGAGCGGTTCTTCCGGAATCCAAACTGACTCTCACTTAACAAATTATTTTTTTCAATAAAATTATCTAATTTTTCTGCAAACAATTTCTCAAGTACCTTTGAAAATTGTGATAATACAGACACTGGTCTGTAATTAGTAAAGCTGTGTTTGTCTCCTGTTTTAAAAAGTGGAATTACCTTCGCTATTTTCATTCTATCTGGAAAAATACCTGTACGAAAAGAAAGATTGAAAATATGGCTAAGAGGTTGAATTATACAATCGATTGTCTTTTTCACAATAATCATATCAATCCCGTCACTGTCAGTTGATGTCTTATTTTTAGATTTTGCCACAATAGATCTTATCTCACTCTCATTCACTTCTTCAAGAAACATAGACTGCAATATTTGACCTTCTCTATTCCAGCCACCTGCCATTTGACAATCATTTTGTTTTTTAATAGACTTTGCGAGATTAGGTCCAACATTTACAAAAAAAGAATTAAATTCATTAACCACTTCATTCATGTTCTCAAAAATCTCATTATTGTCGTTCTTAAAATAGCTCTGTGTACTTGTGGACACAGGATTATTTCCTAACACCTTGTTCATAATTTTCCATGTACTTTTGATGTAATTTTTGTTTTCCTGTAACACTTTATTATAATAATCTTTTTTGGCTTGTCTAATTATAAAAATCAACTTATTTTTATAAACCTTATATTGCCTTTCTGCATCCTTTGTTCGGACTTTAACAAAGTCCCTGTAAAGTTTGTTTTTCTTTTTGCATGCATTTTGCAAGCCCTTTGTAATCCATGGCTTTTTAATATAACTAACTTTTTGTTTATATTGAGTGATGGGACAATGTTTATTGTAAAGGGATAAGTATCCATTCAAAAAGGAATTATAGGAAGCATTTATCTCTTCTACATAAACACCTTCCCACTGTTCTTTGAAAAGATCATTTTGAAGTCTATGTATTGCTTCATCAGTTCTTTATCTTGCATATCTGTTACGAACTTCATTCTTCTTGCTCTTTATTTGACAGTCATTTATTGAAAACACTGGTAAATGGTCACTTATGTCATTAATTAATAGGCCACTTCTGGCATTATTTTGCACAACATTTATAAAAATATTATCGATTAATGTTGCACCTGATGATGTTATCCTACTGGGCTTGGTAATCAGTGGGTATAGCCCTCTGCTGTATAATGCATCAAGGAAATCTGATGTGGCTTTGTGTTTAGATGTAATTAGGAGATCTATCTTAAAATCCCCACAAATAATACATGTTTTTCTTTCATTTAACATATCCATTAATTCTTCCAGTTTATCTTTAAAAATGTCTATATTTGAAGCTGGTGTTCTGTACACACAACTTACAACAATATTTCTGTTCTTTTCCATTTCAATTTCCACAGTTATACACTCCATTAAATCATCAATTGCTGTTGTCATGGATTTAACTGGTTTGCATTTCAGGTCACTGTCTACAAACAAGGCCACACCCCCTCCCCTCTTATTGCTTCTGTTCATATAATGTAACTCATAACCCTCAATATGAAAATCAACACCTTTTTCTTGATTTAACCATGTCTCAGATAAGGCTATCAACTTAAATTTACCTTGAAATGAACTCAGATATTCATTGATCTTGGTGAAGCTCGCATAAAGACTTCCACAATTGAAATGTATTAACGAAAATCTATTCTTTAATTCAACATTGTCTTTGAAATCATTATCAGTATAATATTTATACGTGTCATTAATGTGATTAAACACATGACTCTCTGGGTCGACATCCGATTCACAATCATACATTTTATACTCCTGGGTTTCAGATCTGGAAAGGACTTGGCTTCCTAGTGTTTCAGTCATTTGTTCGTTTTAGAAAGATGTATGTGCCCAAAAGGAAACACATTTGTCTCTGCTTTTATGATCTGCGCATACCTTTTTAATCTTTTTCTCCTACATGCCGATCCAGAGAGTCCATTATTGTCTTTATACCACGCATCAGCTCACTCGCTGGTTTTCTCTTGCTCTTGGAGCAAGCCGTCTCCCAGCCTGCTGCCTGCAGTGTTGACTCCAAGTCCAGCTCCCCAGCTGGAATCTCCATGGTGATGCCGAACTCACGTAAACCCTCTGCCGCCACTGCAGGATTGTCAAACACCTTGAATTTCCCGTCCCTGTCAAATACTTTCAGTCTGGCTGGAAAGAGTATACGAGACTTGATCTTTCTTTCCTGAAGTTGTTTTCTCACTTGTCTGTATTTTGCTCGTTCCTCGAACACCTGAGCGGTGAAGTCTTCATCAAAATAAATCCTGTGGTCATTAATCCGAATATCCTTCTTTGCCCAGGCAGCTTGAAGCACCCTTTGCCTATCGTTAAAGTTTTGAAAACGGACTATTATTGACCTAGGACGTTCGTTATGTCCGGTATATGGTCCGGCTCGGTGTGCCCTCTCTATCTTGATGGCCTCGTTAACATCCAGTTTCTCCTGTATTATGGTTTCCACAAATGCAATCATGTTATTTCCCTCGCATTTCTCAGGCACTGAATAAATTCTTAGATTTTTTCTCCGAGCACGGCCTTCAGTTTCCTCACATTTTGCTTCCAATTGTTTCTGCAGGCGCAGACTGTGGATGAGCACTTGTGTCACGGCAATTTCACGATCCTCGTTATCCGCGATTCTTAATTCGCCTGCGTCCATTCTCACTTTCAGTTGTCCGGTGTGTTCTCTTAATTCATTTATTTCCTTCTTTAATGCTCCAAAGTTCCCAGCAGTTTCCACACGGAATTCCCTGATTTCTTTTAAAATCTCAGAAAGACCCGAGATGCCTTCCATACCTGCAACAGGTGGTGTTTTCTCCTGTGGATTGATTGCGCTTCTGTCTTTCTTTCTGACTTTGTCGCGTCGACATTTTCTTCTTTTCCCAACTGAGGAAAAATATATATTGACGAGCTTGTTTTTGTACAAAATGCCCAAAGTTCATTCAAAAAAATTCATTCAAAACAGTTCTAATTCACAGATGTTTGTGGAGCGTTAAATCTCAGCCTCTCCCAGCATGTTAGTCAGATACAGACAGAACAATCCGGGGTTTCACCGTAACGAAGACTGTCCACGTCATGTACCCGTGATTGAGCTCCTGTATGAACTGTAGCGGGCCAAAGCACACCTCTTCAAAGCGTGGCAGGGCTGAGGAACTGGACTTAAGGGTCAAATGTACTTGGGCCCCGATACAGATTGGCTTGTGTGGATGCGCCCTCAAAAATCTTTTAAAGGCAAGGAAAATGTTCCAATTTGACCTGATATACTTTGTATTATGAAGTTGCATTAATGCATATTACTCATGTGTAATGGTTATTAATTTATTAAATAAAAAACTTTTACTAAATCAATCAACCTGTTCAGATTCAAGTCCTTCTCTTTGACTTCTGATGATCCTTATTTCAGCTTAAAGGCAGGGTTGGTCATTTTCCAAAACTAGCATGATTTTGAAAGTAGAATTCCCTCAGTGCTCCGTCTACACGCCTGAAGAGATGCAAACGCTGGTCACGCAGACGCATCTCCCCTTGAAACCTGCTGCCTGCGTGCTCACTTAATCTTGAATTATCACGCCAACCTGCGAGTAAGACTTCATAAGAATACATAATACACGCCTATTTGTAAAGACGTTTAACAGACAATCCAAACAGGAAAGGTGTGATCCAAGCGATGGGACGAACATGACCGAAGGAGGGAACCAGACGGACGGGATAAACGGGACAAACGGGACAAAACCAGACGGACACGTAGGACCAGGAGAAAATGGCGAGGTCATACTGAAGAACTGCAGATTAAGTTTCGCTGTAGCTTTAGTAACAAACGTTTATAAATGTTTATAAATAATAAAACAAATTCAAGTTGATAAAATGAAAAAACAGCAGTAGAGGACAAAATGAGTATAAAGATGGTTAAATTGGAGAGATGAAAGAAGAACTTTATATAATGAGGAGTACAGGAAGAATCAGCGTTGAAGTTATTGCAAAAAGAGGGACCAGATATTTTCAAAGGAAGCCATAAAAAGAAATTGAACGCACGGTCACACTGGCAAACCGTACGGTACAGTTCATGCACGAGCACAAGCCCGGGTACATAACATGGACAGCCTTCAAACTCATCAGTAAGAGAGTGAAACATTAAGAAACGTCTGCTTGTTGGGAAACGGTTCCTAAAGTGATCCCAACAACAATAGTGACTGATTTTCTTCAATAAAACTGAATCATTGACTTCCACCCTGTTTCCAAAGAAGGAATCTGAATATCATCCCAGAGAGACACATTTGAACTCGATGTTTCTGAGTGGCATGCCTCAGCCTGCAGCAGTGAGGGCGTTTCATAAATAACGAGGATTCCCTCCTGCCGCTGACTCATTTCCTATAAACGAGGGAGTCCGCAGACTCTATTGTTATGGATACCGCTGGTTTCCAGGACAAGTTCAAAACGATTCCATAACTTCACCTACTTAAGTTTAACCTCACTGTGTGTGGCTTTTAGTCACGCTAACTTGTAGGGGAACGGAACCAGCATGGACCAGGACGCACTGCATGCACTGCCCGCTGCTACAATAAAGTGTAAATTGTTGTTTTTGTACAATGTGTAGAAAAGAAACTCAATTCTTTACTGACTTTACATCATATTACTTTGGTTTTATAAAGTTTACTGCGTTATAAGAAGATGTTCGGCCTGTTTAAGAAGCTTTTATGGATGTTTTTACACGCTCTTTCTACTCTGTGAGATAGGAGAGAGAATGGACAGTCAGGTGTGTGTGTGACTGATTGGCTTTGATTACGCTCAGGTGTGAGGAGCTTACAGACACTCTGGGTCTCCTGCGGTGTTCTGTGCTGAATCATTATCTCCCCTTAAGAGGTAGTGAGAGGATCTACCTGTGGTTTCTTGTGTAGGGTGTCAAATCGTCTCGTGTGCAGCCAGCCTGAGACAACGCTGTGCTAAATGCAGAATTCAACATTTCCTAAATACAAACTCGTACTTCAAACCAGATAGCTGGAGATCTTTTCTTCACGCAGAAACGGGAGGCTGGTTTTGAACTACTCTTACTTTGTGAAACAAAGACATAACGTTTATTTTTCTAAATGATAAATTCCCTTCAGACTTAAAGAGAGGTTAGAGTAAAAGTTTAAGTCCTGACTTTGCAGTGAAAGAACTTTGGCTTTCTACCTTTGACAAAGTGATCCAGTTTTTATATTTTATTCACCTGCAAATGTCCAAAACTGATCTCCCTCATTACAAAAAAGATCAGTGGCTGACTTTGGACTGAGGTAAAGACGATGACGTCCAAAAATGGCAACGTTTATCACTAATTCTCCACGATGAACCGGATCAGAGACCGCACTAAGGGCACGGTCACACTGGCCATCTGTACCATGCCCAGGCACGCTTCAACCTTCGGCACGGTACACTTCATGCATGAGCACAAGCACGCGGGTAAACAACACTGACAGCCTTCATTATGGAGAAATCCAGAGTTTCATGGCTGTATCTGACTAAAATGACTCAATATAAGCCACAAAGTAGCTGTCATGCTCTGTGTTGTTCTCCGATGTGCGGGCGTCCACACGGACTCACGCGCGGACTCGGCCTATTTTATTTTATTTATTTATTTATTGCTGTGTCTGATTAAAATGGCTTAAGATAAGCTGTAAAGCCAGTAAAGTAGCTGTCATGTTCTCTGTGTTGTTCTCTGATGTGCAGACACGGACTCGACTGTGCGTCTCTTTTTTTCTCTCTCTCTCTCTCTCTCACTCGTCCGCTTGTTTGTAAACTGAGCACGCTTCATAATAACATAACATAATGAACATAATAACATAATGAACATAATAACATAATGAACATAATAACATAATGAACCCCGCCAGTCCCCCATGCTGGCCAGCGGGGGAATGGCGCTGCGGGGGGGGGGGGCAATCGTGCTTGGGTACAGCACGGTACGGATGGCCAGTGTGACCGCGCCCTTAGAGGGAGTAAAGGCCCTGACACACCAAGGAGACCGCTCACCGTCGGTGCTAGTTGGACCATTGGTGAGCGGTCGTCGCCCTAGTTTTTGCGGTGTGTCCATCGCTACCCATCTGCCTTTTTTTTGTCCGATTCGACATGTTGCATCGGCGTCGGTGTGAGGAATCTCTCTGGTTGGCTGTTTGGAGGTTTCATTTATCTCCAGCTCTCGACACAGGTTCAGGAAAGCCCCTTGAGCATGCCGCTGTAGTATCCATGCTTTCACCCATTAGTGCGGTTTCTCCTTATCCGTCCGCAAAATTAAAAAACTTTTCGGACACTACTCGCTCACTCACCGGCCGCTGACAGTGACATCATTGTTGTCGCGCAACTGAAACGCGCAGCTTAACAATGGCCGAGGATCAATAACAACGGTAAATAACAGCATGATAACTCATATTATACTGAGTGTATTTTCACGAAACATTTACAAATAATAAATACTTGTAAAATATTGAATTTTACATAATGAGACAAGAAGAAGAGAAGAGCATGTACCGAACAGAGGAGTCACTATTATAATTATAATCCTCCTTTGACTCACTTCTGACTAATCCAGTCATAAGAAGGGCTCTTTCTAACGACTCAGAGAAATGTCACTATGATGCGTGTCCTTTCATTGCTCTCTGTATGTGCATGGGAGCCTTAAAAAAGTCATGTTTTGCTTTCTCTTGGCAGAGTAAAAGTGAAAACACAAACATGCTGGGAAAGCACACTGTGGCTGGATCTGAGTATTAACAACATAACCAGCTGGATCTTTAGTCTGATGGGGAAATAGATTCTGAAACTGGAACAAGGAAACTTAAGGAATTAAATTGAGCCAGGAAGGAAACAAAGGAGTTCCCCCTGGTTTCACACTCGCATGTTAAACGCTACACACTTTCCTGTTATAAAAACCAAAACCTCATGATTCACCCCGACAAGGAAACCAACTCATTTTATTTTGACATAACTCCTTTACGTGTACTGACACAATACAATCATGTTCCCCACTGTCTGCAGTCATCACAAGTTTGTTTCTTCAGATCTCCAGAAAACAACTGAATCACCCATCACAACGTGAAAACAGAGTTCTATAAATTAAAAAAAGAGCTGGGGAGGTATTCAAAGATTCACAACGCTAAATGTGCCTTTCAGAAAAAGATGTTTGCACTGAAAAAAAGTCAAACTCCCCCATGTGTGGAGGTCCACCCAGGTTCAAATCTGGCCAGTGGCTCCTTTCCCATCTGTCATTCCCCACTCTCTCTCTCCCTGATCTCTCCACTGTCCTATCTCTACAATAAAGGCCTGAAAAGCCCAAAAAGTCAAACTAATGTCAGGAATTGTTGAAAACAAACATAAACAAATGAGTCACTTTCACAGTGCCTGCGAAAGTGGCCTGTGCACTGGTAACTTAAATCCATCTTATTCTGACATGTTTACACTGAGAGGGCTCTTCTGTCTAGCAGTGTGTTTCTAAACATGTGCGATGTTTAAATTCCACCTGAAACTCCTTTTGCACATTTTAAGACGCACATAGGAAACATATAACAAAAATACTTTCTGTGACTGAAGACTGAAGCTTCAAATGATTCAAATGACACAAGTATGAAGGAAGCAGGTTAAAGGTCCAATCAGTGAGATGTGTAGTGACAGATTCACACAGTTTAAGCCTCTGCTTCCGTCTTGGCGCTCTGATGAACTGTCTCTGGTGTCCGAGCTGCAGCTGAGGACGCTGCCACGCCGACCCCGCCACATTGTGGGGGGTGGGAGTTTGTGTTAAAGAGTTTCAGTCAACACATCTGGAGCTGTCACGTTGGTCCAGAACAGAATAACCAACCAGGACGGAAACAAAAATGGCCGACGATTGACGGACGAATAGAGACGATCAGAAACTAACCACCAGTGGTTCTCAACTGGCCTGGATTCAGGACCCAACACCACTTACAAATCACTTCCTACAGCCAACATTAAGAGATTTGAAATAGTGATTTTGTGTTAAAGTATTTTAAACCTTGCATTCAGAAAATACTTATAATGGGCGGTATGAATAAGATAAATAATTACATCATAAAAAAATCTTCAAACAAGCTTCATCATATATTTATTCATAAACTAATCTTTTTGTTGTATTGAGAACATTTAGAACCACATAAATAAGTTATCATTTACTTTTATATTAAACGCACGGTACATAAAATCCGCCGCCAGGGGGCTCTCAATCAACACAACAACAAAAGATGAAGTCGAGGCTGGCGGGGAATCTTGGGAGTTCTCTCTGCTACTGTCTCTCTGCTTTGTCGTTAGGGGAGACGACACCGAACAAAAATAAGTCAAATGTAAACACTGCAGATAAACTGCCTGCAAGTAATGCAAGTTATTTATTTTCTACTGTTTTAGAGAAGTTAATTTCAACTTTAAAACTAAAATGTGTCGTTTTCATTTCAAGCGATGCTTTGATTTCAGTTTGAAATATTCAATAAATTACCACAGAATGGTTCATCAGATATGAACTCTGTCATTAGAAAACATATCCCAGCTTTAGAGACCATGTCAGGGAACTCTGAGGGCAAAAAAACAAAAAGGAAATAATCGTTCATAATCATAATCAAGGTTAAATGTTCAATTAATCAGGGCGCTGGTGGTGCAGTGGTTAGTGCGCACGCTCCATGTATGGAGGCTGTAGTCTTCCAGGCGGGCGGTCCAGGTTCAAATCCGACCTGTGGCTCCTTTCCCGCATGTCATTCCCTACTCTCTCTCCCTGATTTCAAACTCTATCCACTGTCCTGTCTCTCCATTGAAGGCACAAAATCTTTAAATGTTCAATTAATCATGATTTGATTTGAGGTCTCATCACCCAGCCCTACTTGAATGTAAACATAGTATACCTTTAATTGAAAAATAAATGAAATGCCTTGCTTAAGATCTATTTGTATCTACTATCTGTGGCTCTTAGATAAGTTAACGGGATATAGGATAGTTTGAGTAATTTAAACATAAAGCAGAATGTGATCCAGTCAGTGTCTCTTTGCCTCCTCTGCTGGTGTCACTGTAACACTTACAGCTGGAGCAGCACTGCCCCCTGCTGGCAGTATGAATGAATACATGTTAAATGTTTTGGTCTGGTCATTGACGTGACCCTTCCCACACGGCATTATTCAGACTCATTCAATCAATAACATCAGCTCCAGGAGTAAGTTAAACTCACGTTGCAGGCCTCGTTGTTTTCTGGTCTGTGAGGCAGCAGGAATGAAAAGACGCTGAGCTCGCCGTCACACTCCTCCACAGTCTGGTTCACCTCCTCGCAGCTCGTCACCACCGTGTAGAAGTGGGTGGGGATGGGCGGTGCGTCAGTCGTGTGCCTGGACACAGGAGGGAGGGCGGAGATACTCAAAGAGCTGGGAATTTTCTTTTTTATAAGAAGGGTGATTTAGTTGATGAAAGTCATCAAAGGAACAGTTATAAATGAAGCTCTAGCGTGAGTTCAGTCAGGAAGATTTCACCATCGGGTCTTTCTCAATCATCCCGTTTTGCACGCTTACTCATGTTTTCTCGTCTTTGGGTAATCAGCTATCCCGTCAGCTGTCTCATTCAACCTTGGGCATGGCTTTCCTCCCTCACTGTCAGCCTACCATCGTTCTACTCCCCTTTATGATTCTTTCTCTTCCTTTAGTTCCTTCATGCTGTTGTTTTCATACACCCCTCCCGCTTCCCATCACTGCTCGTCTTCACAGAATCATCATACATCCGGTCTTATCAAGTCAAAGCGCCAAAGTATTTCTGTCAGGTCACATTTCCATGTTATTCATTGTATTAAATAATGTTCTTATTTCACTTGATTCTCCTGATTGAAATTAAAATAAAAAAAATAAAACAGTTTCTCACTTTGACAGAAAATGTTTATATGTGTGTTATTTAGTTCTTTGAAAGAAGCTACAAAATGAGGTTTAATTGTTTTACTTCATGCCTGAGATCATCACCAATAAAAATATCAACCACCAAAAAACTTTAAAATCTTTTGAGTGATTTTTCTGATAAATTCTTTTTTAGTTCTTTTTTTTTTTTTTTTACCAAACCACGAATTCTTCCTGCTCAAGTTTAAAGTTGTTGATCAAATAGTAAAATATGAAGTTGTATCATCTTATGAGAGTTGAGATCTTACTCTTGTATTTTCTCTGTAGTGTCTCGGAGGCCATCGTAGTTGAAATCAAAGATTGGTCCAGTGAGGACGTTGATGCCGTTGTGTTCCTCTGCATAACGCCGCAGCAGCGCCCCCTGCAGGTAACTCCAGAGTCCTGCAGACAGAAAGGAAAAAAGAAAGTGGTGATAAGCTTCTTTAAAGCCCCAATATGTAACTTTTCAACCTTAAAATATTTGCTTGTAAATCCGTCTAACAGCGTAATCACGTTCAACAGGGAGAATGTTGTCTCTCCAACGTCCGCATAGCTCATCTCGCGAGAGGTACGTACTGCTTTACGTCACTAGTTTACAAGTCCTCAGAGTTCTCAAGCCGAGACTGTAAATATTAGGAGTAAGCCCGTCTCTGTACTGCTTGATGCAGGCTAAGAGGAAAAGCAGAAAATGCAGCCTACAACTGCCAGAGTCTTACAGTCAGACCGCGACAGGTATGTTTTCATGGAGTAACGTTATCTAAAAAAATACTGTCATTGAATGGTAAGATGTCATATTCTACTTGTCTTGTGATTCGGGAATGATGTGTTTGCTGTCCAAGGTGTTCAGCTACTGAATGAGGAAGAGGAGGAGGCTGATGTCTTGTAATCCAGGTAAATTTGACTTACATCTCAAACACACAAATATATATTTCGCAGATCACCTTCCAGTCATGCAAATGCTTGTATTTGTTATTATTTCCATACAAACACATTTCCACTTTTTTTCAAAACGACAATGGCTGCATGATGCATCAATGCTATTTAGGACCATTACAAAATATATTTGAAATGGCACACTGCATTTATATTTTGACTCTTTCTATATCTCCAGCTGAATTTCAAGCTGAGGACTCTGCTCACCTTTATGTTATTTGGTGCAGTATGAAGTAGAAGTGAGAAGTATGTCACTAACAGAGCAGGTTTTTTTCTGTCTGCCTTTTCTACCCAACAGGACAACTTCAGATTTGGAGAAAAGCACATCCTAATGTATGCAGAGAAGCAGTTTGGTCACAACCCACCTGTATACAGAACACTGACCTTGCTTGCAGCTACTGATTATAACCACCAGAACCGCCGACTTCCTGCTCAAAACCGTGATGGACACAAGATGTAAGTATTTAGAAGTACAGTTGTATAACATACAAATGTATGGTTGCTGTTACCTAAACAGTTTTGAAAATATGAAACCACTCTAATACAAAATAATATTATTGTCCAAGGTCCTGCGGCCGTTGATGCAAAAGAGAAATCCAGAGTTGAACGGGCCTTCCTACAAAACAGAGTCTGGTGCTGATGATCAGCAGGCACCACCCACAGCTGACCTTTACTCACATTTCACAGGGAGAAGCTGCTCCTAAACTTTCTGCCTGCCTGTATCTACAGCTGTGCATCATCAGAGCTCAGGTCCATCATAACAAAGCTCCAGGATAGTGTAGACCCCGACCCCCCACAGCAGCTGAATGTGTAAAGAAGTGCCCAAATGTGCTTCAGATTGTATTTGTATAGAAAGTCAATGTTTGTCTAATAAATAACTATTTTATCTTGATCTCTTTAGCTTTTCCTCCTTATTATATTATCCTATTTTATTATTACCTTTGTTGTTGTTGTTCTGCCCAATGGTGATCGCTTGAATCTTGAAACCTTGATAATGTTTTTGTTATTTGGTAAATATAAATAAGAAGACAGAACTAAAAATCAGTGGGCAATGCACCAAATTACTAATTGTTATAACCATTACCAGTACAGGTCAATTACAGGTACTAAATGCAATCACAACAATTGAGTAGAAGAAAAGGATATCTGTTTTATTATGTAAACTGGTCAAAACAAAAGACTTCAAGGAAGTCAACATACAAACTCAACTTGAAATGGAACAAAAATACTGAACAAAGCCACAACAGGTATTTACAAGTCTGTAAGACACATTTTTACACAAGGCAACACACCCTGTAGCAAAGATACTGTACTTGGGAAAGAATCTCTGATTCTCCAGACGCTGCAGCTTTGATTCATAACTCTGTTTCCCAAGCAGCCATGCTATCATAACACACACTGTCTATATGCTGCAAGCCTGTGATGCTGCTCCACTCCGGGCTCCTGCTCATCACTGATGGCGAGTTGAAGTTTAGGTTGAATCCTGGAATAAAAGGAAAACTGATGTTGAAAAACAAAAACCTCATACACTTATTACATATACATGGTCGCAGACTAGTTATAATACTGTCCAAACAAGTCGGTATTATGATCCTTCTCACGTCTAATGGCAAAGCAACTATTAGATGACAGAATGAACATCCTTGCAGATTATGTATAACAGATTTAGACATAACGTGAGGCTGCATCATTTCCGGTGTCATCGTCTCACGTTTAGCAGCTTTACCGGGAGCAGAAAGTAAACACAAGTTATGTCTCCGGTTTGCAAATAAATAGATAAATATATCCATCTTAAGTTTTCTCCAAAAAGTTTATAACCTTACAAACCGATAACTAGCATCTATACATATAGCTATTTATCTACGGCCTATAGATATCATGGTAACAGTTGAATACTCATACTAAACATCGGACTGCAGACATCCAGGTTTTATCAAAATCTGGTAATATTACTGTACCTTTTGAGTCGACATGGTTCTTTATCTTCTCACGGCATCTGTGCCGGCTTCCTCTGCTTGTCAACAAATGCACGTTGTTTCAGATGGGAAGTGTAACCGTTTTACGACAGTGCAGATGCAGTCAGAGACCTGCTGTTGGCGCCAAAGCGCGCCAAAACTGAAAAGTTACATATTGGGGCTTTAAGAAAGCCTTTTGATAATATATAATTTAATCATCTTTAAATATGCGTTTATTTAAATCTTTGAAAAGCACACTGAGAAGGAGAGAGACTCGTTTAATAAATAGTGATGAAGTCATCGGCATGAGGCAGCAATTCAGAGAGAGAGTGAGAGTTTGTTTTGTCCTGATAATTCTCTCTGCAGAAACAGAAACAATGGGTATCAGGCTGTCCTCGCTCAAATATGACATCACTGCTGTCCTCTGTCTCATGTGATGTAACTGGATAATGTCGGTGTGCAGAAGGAGACTATACAGAAAAGCCACATGGAATAAGACTCTACTTCATTGAATGCAAAATTTGGTGTTTTTGTAAAATGTACTTTGTCTCTCTTTGTGCCTTTGTCTGTAACTTTAGCCCCATTTCCACCAAGCAGTCCGGTTTGGTTCAGTACAGTTTGGTTCAGTTTTGTATGGTAAACCCTGATCATGCTTGCGAGTGTAATCCAGATGGAGATAGCCGCGTCAGCTATGAAATAGTGTGACATCATAACAGCCCAACACAGTGTAGCCCGCTATTAATTAAGTTCAACGAAGAAGAAGAATGGGACACAGTAAACAAAGGGTCCCTTTAGGATCCGATCGGCTACCCTTGGCACCCCAACAGAAGGGTACCAAAAAAGTAGGACGTTATGGATCCCTTATTTTGGTAACATTCACAGCCGCTTGGTTGAAACAGGGCTTTTGTGTTTTTAGTGCTGCATGTCTTGGCCAGGTCTCCCTTGGGAAAGAGGTTCTTAATCTCAATGGGACCAAGACCAACCTTGTTAAATAAATAAATAAATAAACAAAAATATTCTGTTTACTGAATTGCATTTTGAACATCCTCCGAGGATCTCATAAATATAAATCTAGTTTGATAAATCTACTTCCAGCTTTCTTACAGTGCAGACGCTTTTCTTCTTGCTCTCTGCTTTGCTTACATTCTTTTGCTGATATCTTATTTTTTCTAAACCTAATTTAATAGACTGTATTTTTTGATAGCCATATCAAACCTTTAGCCATATTTTTAACATTTTTTGACCTCTGCATCGCTACATGACTGTGGCCTGACAAGAGCACAAGCCTGTGCCGCAGTACTTTGAAATGCTGTACACAGCTAAAGCTAATCAGCAACAAGATGCCTCCCTTCTCCAAGGACGATTACCACAAACTTCTTCAGAAAATTGGAGACAAAGATGAATCGCCTAGAAGTGAATGTGGAAGTGAACGGACTGTGCTGGAATGACACCACATTACCACTAACTCAGAATAGTGGACAAGAGCAAGCTAACACACGGCTAAGGAGCACAGAGTCTACAAAGACAAAGGTGGGATCTGTTTTGTCTAATAAGTCTACAAATGGTAGTCCTCCTTGGAACTGTCTTCGTGCTAAGCCAAAGAATAAATCATTTCTCTGGGAAATGGGAGGACGGATAACAGGCAGAGCACAGCGAGCTGAGATATGTGATGAGACCGGCTGGCCTGCACTACCTCCCCTGCAAAGTGCCTCTTCAACCCCTGTATCTAGAGGGACAGCTGCGAAAGTCAAGGTTAGGATCAAACCTCCCCCACAAACTAATGTGGAACTACAGAACCGATATTCCCCTCTGTTGCAGAGCCCTGGATCTTCATCTAGTCCTCCATCCTCAGACACCAGGGTAAGGACTGAAAGCATATCAAAAAGTAAAAGGCTACAGGGAAAGCTAAAGCCTGGGCTTGAAACTCTGATTGTGGGTGACTTTGCTGTTAAAGATGTACAAAGGATGTGCAGTAAAAACACAGAAGTACTGTGTTTTCCCAGAGATATGGTTTCTGATTTAGCAGAAAGGATCCTGCATATTGTGGCTGAACATCCGACTGTGAAGAATGTTATACTGCACATTGGGTCAAATGATGTCACAAAACAACAATCTGAAGTCTTGATACCATACCACCAGTCAGAAGAGCAGAGGAGAGATTCAGCAGGTTGTTGGCACTGAATAACTGGCTTACAACTGCATGTAATGCCCATTCAGTGAATTTTATTAACAATTTTAACATTTTCTGGGAACGCAGGCATCTTTTTAAAGCAGATGGATTTTGCCTGAACATGTCAGGAGTGAAACCGTTCACCTCCAACCTATTTTACTCCCTGCTTCAAACATCAGTTCTCTCTGCCAAGGACATGAGACAAAAGAAAACAGCTTTCAAAAAAGACAAAACACAGCGGGATGAAAACCTTCGTGAAGAATCACGTCTGCCAGTATCTGAGGAGAGACATCGGAACCAAGAGGAGGGGTCTCCACCCCTCTTCGACCCCAATCAGATCATCATCTTCCTCCCTAATCACCCTATCTCCCTCCTCCCCCCACCTGGAGTTCACTGAGCAGATGAAGGAGCTGGTCAATGCTGGATTAAAAAGTACCCCCCGCCCTTCTCCCCTTTTCTCTCCCATAAATATCCGATGGCGCCCACCTTCGCCCGTTCCGACACGGCTCTCGATGATAGCTTTGGGCTGACTCAGCACGTGACAGAGCCCACACACAACAGAGGGCCCACTCTGGACTTAATCATCTCAAAGGGCATGGACATCTCCAAGGTTGTTGTTTCAGATGTTGCCCTCTCTGATCACTCCTGTGTTTTATTTGAGAGTACTATCTCAGTGTACAAAAGTATTCAAAAGTGATCACAAAACGGTATATCACTGAAAACACCAGCAAAATCTTTAACCAGGTTTTCTCTTCCACACCTGCCCTGCCCTGGGGCTCAGTCAGTGAGTTGGTAGATAACTTCAATTCTAAAATCACAAATGTTATGGATTCCATTGTTCCCACTAAGGTGAAGGTTGTCTCTGGTAAGAAAAAATCTCCATGGAGAAATTCGACACTGGTAAGAAACGGAAAAGGAGATTGTTGAAAAGCTGAACGCGGGTGGCGTAAAACTAATCTCCAGATTCATTATGACATCGACAAAGAGAGACTTCATATTTATAATTCACAACTGAGAAATGCAAGGCAATCTTTCTTCTCTGACATCATCACCAGAAATAATAATAATGCTCGTGCCCTGTTTGCTACTGTCGACAGGCTAACAAACCCTCCTGTGTCAATAGCATCTGAATTTCATTCTACCAGGGCCTGTAATACATTTTCCACCTTCTTTACTGAAAAAATCCATAAAATGAGACAAACTGTCAGTAACTCAACATCAGGATCAGGATATGTGCTGTGTCCATTTAAAACCAACTTAAGCACCATGACACAATTTAATCAAATCAACCTTAAAAACCTGGAGGACATTATACAACAATTAAATTCCTCCTCCTGCTGTCTTTTTTTCTGCAAACAGGTTTTTTCCAAAAAGTTTCCCAAGTCATGACTCCAGATCTGTTACAAATTGTAAACCTGTCTCTTCTCTCAGATGTCTTCCCACAGGCCCTGAAGACAGCAGTCATCAAACCACTATTAAAAAAGAACAATCTAGAAAAGTCAATAATTAACAATTACAGGCCTATATCAAATCTTCCTTTTTTAAGTAAAATAATCAAAAAAGCTGTTTTTCAACAGTTAAATAACTTCTTGTCATTGAGCGACTGTTTCGATGTCTTCCAGTCAGGTTTTAGACAAAATCACAGCCCTGAGACAGCTCTGGTTAAAGTGTTTGATGACATCCATTTAAACACAGACAGTGGTAGAACCTCAGTCTTAGTTTCACTTGATCTCAGTGCTGCGTTCGACACAGTTGACCACAATATATTACTCGACCGACTGGAAAACTTGGTGGGAGTTTCTGGCACAGCACTAAACTGGTTTGAATCCTACTTAAAGGACAGGGACTTCTTCGTGTCTATAGGTAACTTCAAATCTGAGCAAACAAAAATTACTTGTGGAGTTCCCCAAGGTTCCATCCTGGGGCCTCTTCTGTTTAACATCTACATGCTCCCAATAGCTCACATTATAAAAAACAATAAAATAAGTTATCATAACTATGCAGACGACACACAAATATATATTACAATGTCGCCAGGCAACCATGGTCCTATAAAAGCACTGGGTAAATGCATATAACAAATCAATGAGTGGATGTGCAAAAATTTTCTCCAGCTAAACAAAGACAAAACTGAGGTTGTTGTTTTTGGAGCAAAGGAGGAGCGACTAAGAGTCAGCATGCAGCTTCAGTCAGTAAGACTGAAAACCACAGACCAGGCAAGAAATCTGGGCGTAGTGATGGACTCAGACCTCAATTTTAAAGGCCACATTAAGACAATTACAAAATCAGCCCACTATCACCTGAAGAACATATCAAGAATCAGAGGACTCATGTCCCAGCAGGACTTGGAAAAACTTGTCCATGCTTTTATCTTCAGTCGTCTTGATTACTGTAACAGTGTCTTTACAGGTCTGCCTAAAAAATCAGTCAGACAACTGCAGCTGATCCAGAACGCTGCTGCTAGAGTCCTCACCAAGACCAAGAAAATGGATCACATCAGTCCAGTTCTGAGGTTTTTACACTGGCTCCCAGTCTGTCAGAGAATAGATTTTAAAATCCTGCTGCTGGTTTATAAAGTGCTTAATGGTTTAGGGCCAAAATACATTAGTGACCTCCTGATTAATTACGAACCATCCAGACCGCTCAGGTCGTCTGGGACAGGTCTGCTCTCTGTCCCCAGAGTCAGAACCAAACATGGAGAAGCAGCGTTCAGTTTCTATGCTCCTTATATCTGGAACAAACTCCCAGAAAACTGCAGGTCTGCTGAAACTCTCAGCTCTTTTAAATCGAGGTCGAAGACACACCTGTTTACAGCTGCCTTTCATTAAACAATTTTAATAAGATTTTAAACTCTAACTTTGCACTGTAACTTTGAACTCTTTTTATATTTTTACTTTATTTATTTCAATTAATTTCATTTGAATTATTTTTATTTGAACATATTTTCAGATTTAATAATTTCAGTGATTTTTCAATTTTCTTTTTTATTTTCTTCTTTTCTTTCCTCTGTCATGATGTTTTTGATGTCTTGTGTGAAGCACTTTGAATTGCCTTGTTGTTGAAATGTGCTATATAAATAAACTTGCCTTGCCTTGCCTTAAATTCATGTGTGACCGTTCTATTTCTCATGCTGTCAGTATTTGTAACTAAAACATCCTACTTTCAAATGTTCGATTCGGAGTGTAAATGAAGTAAATGACTCACTCTTGAATGCGGGGTACATGGGCACGATGTTCGTGATGAGCGAAGAGTCGTATCTGGACTCTGGAGACGACGCCAACTCTGTCAACAACAAAAGAATAGTACTGTTAAAAAATAGTTACACTACAAAGCATGAAACTGATGTGTTGCACAAAGGGTAAATGTACTCCATACCTTTAAACATACAGTTAAAAAAAACAGCATTCATTTTCTGATTAACCACGTAACATTACATAACATTAAAAATATATTGCGCATAATATAAGATACATAAATTATATGCACAATTGTGAATTAGAATTAAAAAAAACAGCAAAGAACACATTCTGGTCACAAGAGTAAATAATTGGTTTAATTTACAGTACTGTAAAAGAATATCTGGGTTTGTACATTTATATTTTGTCTGCAGAGCCCCCTGTGGTTGTTTTGCTGGGTTTACCTGGCGGGAACAGGAAGCCGTGGGTGAGGTGTGAGTTTTGGTTGTAGGTGGTGCAGCTCTGACTGTGTTCAGCTGATATTCTGGAGTCCACTCGGATACACTGAACACCTGGAGAAACGTCTGGAACAGGGGTCAAATCCTCCTGGAAGACAAGGACTTAGACTTAGACAACTTTATTTATGCCAGAGGGAAATTCGATTCCACACTCCACCCAGACCATGCATACATTTACAAAAAAACAAACAACAGCAGGAGATTAATCAGAGACAACAAGCAAATCAGTATTTGAAAAAGGTCAGCGTTTGCACACTGATACCCTTGTGTGGTCTCCCTGGGCAATGACACCTACAAGGGTGCCAGACAAGAAGCACAGCGCAAGAACAACAGTAATAAAGAAGTCAATAAATAAATAACCAAGATATTCAAGGATGCTCCACGGTCACATTGTGGACTACATTCAAGTAATGTTCATACAGGCCCCTGGAGCAGAAGTCACAGGTATAAACCACTTATCGTTGAACACGAGATCAAGGAACAGGACAACCAATGAATCAACATAATATTCTGTTTGGATAAAAAATATCATCCCACATGTGTTCTGTAAAAAATAAGGTAATGATGTGGATGAAAGAGTAGGAATAACATTTTATGGGATAAAAAATAAAAGTGACATTGGTATAAAACCCCAAATGGATTATGTGATTTGGGTGCCATAATGTTGAGGATAATTTCTGTGAGTATTTCTTCTGAGCTGACTTTGTTTAATGAAATGTGTGAGTCCCATGTGTGAGAAGCTACACCTTGTAAACCTGCAGCATGTTCCTGAAAACATGCCAACGTGTCCAGTATTAGAGACACAGACTCTGTGTTCACTCGTGTTGTTGGTCATGTTTTTCGGTTTGTGCAGCTCAGCCATGTTCTGCCCCGACGCCCTGTCACACGCTATAAACAACTACAACGTCATGTCATTGTATGTCAATAACATGTTCTGTGTCAGACTTTTAAAACCTGACACTCAGTTTAACAGCATGAAGGAACGAAAGCCAGCGGCTGAATGTTGTCTGGTAGAGAGGGGGAACTTTTGATTGAAACATTGTGTACCCAAACTTTATTATAATCGAAAATGAAAAGACTGACAGGAAGGTAGTATTTCTAAACGCAAAGAATGGTGTTTGTTAGTAGAATTATTAAAAAGTTAAAATGGAAAATGGCAATGGAAAAAGGGGATTTAGGTAAATCACGGAAAGGGAAAATGCAGGTGAATGCAATAAAAAGTGTGTATCCAACTTTACTAAATGAAAAAATAAAAAAGTATTTTGCAATACTGTTATGTGCCTGTATACAGTGTTTCGTTTCTTTCGAGCCATATGCTCCTTCACGACTGATCTGCTGCACCTCTGGGCGGACTACAAAACCTCAAGTCAAGCTCCTCCCCCTCTCTCTCAATCTGCAGCCAGACAGAAGCATGGTTTCAGCCACCATTTCTCCCTTCACCTGAAATTTCTGTCTAACCTTGTTAGGAATAAGGATGATTTTGCAGACAAAGTGTTGTTGACTCCTTTATGTTGCTTCCCCTGAGCCAGGGTCATAACTATACAAAAACAACTTGTGTTTAAAGTAAAAATGCAGTATTCTGAGAAATATTAACATTTAAATATCTATTAAAAATAATTATATTTTTAAGTGTTGTCAAGATAACCTGAAACGGAGGTCCTCCCTTTGTTATTACAAACTAATAGTCTTCTGTGGGTCATATTTACATGTATTTGTGTCTTTATACCTGTCCACACAGAGGACCCGACTTAGTTGATATATTTTAAAAGTCCTCAGTTTGTATAAATACAAGTATGTGTGTATTTATACCTGCCCACACAGAGGTCCCCACTTAGTTGATATATTATAAAAGTCCTGTTTGACATATAAACGAGTATGTGTATGTTTGTTTATACCTGCCCACACAGAGGACCCCACTATTTCCTTTTAAACAAAGTCCTCAGTTTGTCATAAAGAAAGGTATATTTGTGTTTTTGTACCTGTCGCGGTATTGTGTACGCTGTCCAAAGAGGCATAGCCAGCTCTTTGCTGTATCCACTGATGAACTCCACGTGATGAAGCAAACTGTACTGCGTGTCAAACATCACTGCTGGGCGACCAAATGGGAGGTGAGTACTATCTGTACAAAAAAAAAAAACACAAACACACAAACAATTTATTTAAAGTCTGTCCAGTTGATACCTTTTTCCCAATCATCGTATGAAAAGACGGACAACAAAACAGTTGCCCAAAAGTGGACCCAAAATATGTCCCCCAGTTGACTATCTTCAGAAAATTGTATATGTTCCGCCTCCTCCACAATGCCACATGAGATATCGAATCACACGTCAAATATATGCTTCTTAAAACATGGTTATTAGAGTTAGTTCAAATCATACTGATTCATGTCCAAGTGTTCATTGATCTGAGAAGTTCATTTTTAATTTGTTATTTGATGATATCAGAGGAAAATAACACCAGCTCTCCTGAGACTCCTGCTTTGTTGTGTGCTCCAGATCATTAGAGTAGAGGAAGAAAGGTGAAAACTAACACAGGAGTCAGTGAACTTTCCATAACCGCGAGTGTCTGCTTCAAATCGACACAAAAATCTGCTTTGCTGTGGACTGTACCCACCTGAGCGACCTTTGACCTTTTATCAGGAAGTTAAATGTTCAAATGTGTGTTTTAGTTAGAGGAAGGGGCGGGACGTCATTACCCCGTCACAGCTTTAGTAATACAGGAGGAGGTGCAGACACTTTGTCAATCTTTATACGCAGTCTATGCTTTAAAGTTATAAATCTTGCTGCTTTGTAATTAGAGCTGGTCAGTGTGGTTCACTGTACCTGTTAAAAGACTTTCCACCGCTTTGTTTCAGTACAGTTTGGTTCAGTTTGGTACGGTAAACCCTGAACTTGTTGACTGTTCCATTATTTGGTTAGCAGAGTGTAATCCAGATGGAGATAGCCGCGTCAGCTATGTAACAGTGGGACATCATAGCAGCTCAACACAGTGTAGCCCGCAATTAATCAAGTTCAACGAAGAAGAAGAACGGGACACAATAAACAAGGGACCCTTCAGGGTCGGATCGGTACCCTTGGCACCCCAACAGAAGGGTTCCTTATTTTAGTAACATTCCCAACTTTTGACGATGGAAACGACAATAAATGTTTACCGTAACGAACCGAACTGAACCGGACCACTGGGTGGAAACGGGCCTTCAAAAGGCTACTGTATTCATCCTTAAACTTACTGTAGCTGTAGATTCCATCTGGTGCTGGAGTGAAAGCTTCAATGACCTCCTCCACTTTGTTCTGTAACAGAAAAACACAAATTGCTGCCGGATGGATTTACATTAATTAACACAACTTGTTTTCTGTTATTCGACACGTTTAAAATACAATGTGGCTAGCTAAAAGTCAGAGAAGAGATTTTGCGTTGTCAAACTCAACCTCATCATCACAGCTGCAGCCCAGGTCATGGGTGACGAAGGCTTCAGGGTCAGAGGCCGGGGACGGTTCAGTCACTTCCTCTGGCATGACGGGATGGAACGGCGGATCTTTCAGCATATCGTTCAAGCTGCCGTGCGTCCCGTTGTTAGGAGCTGGCTTCAACCCCAACAAGTCTGACGGGCACAAGCAGAATTCAAATGATTTTGACAACCTAGTTTCCGTTATTTCGTTAACAATAGTAACCACGTTTACCACTCACTTTTGTAACAAGATAGTAAGGTTTATTCAAACAACAATCATCCATGTTTTGTGATTTTCTTTCTACTTCACCAATCACATTTGTGCTTCAGCCCGGCACAGAGCAACTGGGCCCAGTGTGAGTGCGCCCTAAGACTACATACAGTTAAACTCCACACCATTTAATCAGAAGTTATAATTTTCTTACCACACATGACGTTGTATAATTCTATATTTTCAAACTCTGGTACTCTTTTCTGGAACTTGAAGCTTGGTCCATGACCCATGAATATGGTCTGCGTGAAGAAAAGAGGAAAATATTCACTTTACTCCCAGAGAAATAAAATGTGCTCCGTCTGAATCTCTGCTTCGCCTGGATTATAATGAATACAAAGCAACAGTAGCTAAACAAAGAGGTTGGTGTGTGTGATTAGAGAGATTCATGCAGTACAATATAAAGTTAGATATCTGGAAAAGATCATCGAGCGTTTGTGTCTACAATTTTTTCACAGCACAAAAGCTAAGCATAGTAAATGTAGTAGAAATCAAGTATATCCTCTGAAAATAACTCTGTGAGTAATGACTGTCTACAATGAGTGTGACACCCGAGTCCCACTGTCTGCGAAGCTTTCCGAGCCGTATCTACAGTGTGTTTACATCGCCAGGACGGCCGGCCGGCTCATCCCCTCGCGTATAAAAGTTGTTTAATTGAGGGACTAGAGAAAAGAAGAATAACATACTGTACTCACTGCTTAATTGAATGTCACTTAAGCGTTTTTAGATCACGGTCATTTCTTGTAAATTTACATGCAGTGTGAAGCTACGAGCATAATAAAGATCGCTAGCTTTAGCATGCTAACACAACAATGCGGCGCCAGTTGTTTTGGTTTCATGCTGGTGCTCAAGGGCGACATCTGCTGGATCAAAAAATATTCTTCCTTTGATGAAACAAAACCAACTGTGTTCAGTAGAGTTAATTTTAGAAGTTATATATATATATGTACACCAGTTAAAGCGTATGTTTTAGAGTGTTTTATGGTATACAAATACCATATAACACATTTTATTTCATTTTTTAATTCATATAGAAGTATGAAGTAAAAGAAACCTTCATGCTGGTGATCTTGTTGTCAAAGCCGTGGTCGCCAAAGAAACCACAATGAGTCCTCATTTTTTCTGGCGTTTTCCTAAAGAAGAAAACAAACTGTTGAATATAAGAGACTATAGGAACAGAATAGGAATAATTAATGTTGAGATATAATTTGTATCTGATGGTTAGGGTGCTTTGTTCATAAATTGTTGTTTTATGGAGTGGATTTCTGAACTCCATTTTTAAAAATGTGCTCTTCATCAGAGTTATTTATTTGAACTGTTACTGATATGAAAACATGAGTGTAAACATCTCAGTTTACCTGGCAATGTGCCACTTCCTCTCCACCAGCAGCTGGACGTCCTCGATCCTGCGGTTGTTGGCGTAGTGAAGCCTCTTGGGTAAATGCTGCTTCAGGTACGGCTTGAAGTGCTGAGTCGGCATTTTACACTGAAAGCAGCAGACGCAGGGTTGAATGACCTCACCTACCTCTCGCACTCTCTTCATTGCTTTCTCCCACAAACACACACACAGCTACCAGAATCCGGACTGATTAAAGGGAAGATGGCATTTGTTTTGAGTCGTGACTCGGTGTTTTGTTGTTGTACTCACAGTGAGGTTTGCAACCACAACTTTCGGGTCATCTGGAAAGAAAAACGTGTCTGAATGACGCTAGTCTCCTTTAAATACAAAAACAACCTTTTTCCACTATTGTACCAAAAATAGCCACTCTTACATGTGGTTGATTTGGGGTTTCGGGGTCGTATTCTGCCCACCGAGCCCGGGACGAGGTTGATCTCTTCGATGTTGAGTGGGTAGTTGCTGAGAAACTCTGTCCAATCACAGTGAGCCTCCTCCATACCTTAAGGACAGAAAGGGACAGCCAGTGTTATGTTAATCTTAACTTCGGAGTATAAAAAAAAACAATATTAGTTTTGTTTGAGATGTTGCATTGCGTCCTTTCAGCGTTGGAAAACGTAAAAGCAATCAATCTTTTCAGAAACACTCAGTGGCTCAGTGGTAGAGTCGGTTGTCTCTGAACCAGAAGGTCAAGGGTTCAATCCCCAGCTCCTGCAGCAACATGTCTAATGTGTCCTTGGGCAAGACACTTAAACCCAAGTTGTGACATGTGGTGTAAAAGCGCTGTATAAGCTGAAGTCCATTAACCATTACAAAAAGTGGTCATTATTATTCTTATTATTTTTTTCCTACCACTAGCAGGCAGTACAAAACAAACGTTCATTAAAGGTATATATGCAACTTTCAGAGTAGTTGTCCAGTGGATGTGACACCTTAACTCCAGTCTCTCAAACCAAAACAAAGCTGTGCCTTTGGGGTACCATTTCCTGTCCACATTTTATTATTGTTTGCATCATTAACGAGTTAATCACGATCAATTGACGTCTGAAATGAATGCATTCATTTTTTGTAATCACGATTAATCTCATGCTATTTTGTCCCTTCATGCTCCCTGTAGATAGTGGTCCTCAGTGTCTCCCTGTAGTCTCAGTGATGTAAAAGAAGGACACTGCTGCATCTCTGAATGTCTCATCAGACAGCTCAGCTGACGAGTCCAAAGTAATATCCACCTTATGACATCACACATTGACCTTTGTTACCGTTCCTTTGAGCTGTTTGACATCAGTTTGGGATCCCTAACCACTTCCTGTTTCTGTGCTTAACTTCCTGTCCTAACCTTCACTCTACCAGAATTTACTTACTTTATTTCAAAATAAAAGCACACAGGAAGTAAAGTACTCTCGGCTTAAGACAGCCCATACATTCAAAATAAAAGTCTACATTTTTTTTAAAATAAAAAATGGAACTATGACAATTGTTATCATAATTTTTATAACTTAAATAATAACAGCCGGGCTTTTTACTCTTGTGGTGGGGGAGGGGATTTGTTCATACCATGATCTCCTACGATAATGACGTTGATGCAGCGGTGCAGGTTCATTTGCTTCAGACCGTTCATCAGCTGGCCGATGATGTTATCGATCTCCCTCAGAGGATTATCTAACTAAAAGTGAAAAATCAAACTATTATCAAATGTAATAAAGCCGAACTCCTCCATCCAACATGAATAACTCTTTCAGCAGCTTCAGTCTGTTTTCACACTCACCTCACTGCTGAGCGGCCCCAGGCGATGTCCGAAGGTGTCAGGCTGCTCCGAGTGGACGGCGTAAACATACGGCCTGGAGAGCGAAGACACACATCAGAGAATCAGGATTTTCACCTCAAAAACGGTTCAGGTGAGAGAGAGAGTGTTTTTTTAAGGTCAGTAGGATGAGTAAACAAGATAAAAACCTTCTCTGAGTATGTTTTTTCTGGCAGCGAGCGTCTCACCTGAACTCACACTAATCCCTACTCACTGCTGTGAACAGCTCGTAACCCTTTCACTGACCCGACATCTCCTCCAGAATACAAACCAACTTCATCCTCAGGTCTTTGAGAGACACTTCAAAACTCACAAATCCCCAGTGCTTAAAAACACTGACTGCCAGCTCCTGTGTCAGCATGTGGCCTCAAAATGTCTGTCATGGGTTGAACTTTGTCTTTATCTCTGCCAATTATTTTGTCTTATTCCATTTTTACTGTTTTTTTTATTTTGCTTTTCAAACTTTTTAGAGTCTTTTATCCCTGTCATTTTTTACGGAGCCCCTTAGGAGACCTGGGCGGAAACACATGAAAAAAGTTTCATGTGTTCATTAGAAAGTTTCAATAGAAAAATAAGTACCAAAACTACAGAGACCAACCTCTCATCATCGGGAAGTTGCAGCCAGCGCAGGATGGTCAAAATCCTCCTCTCCAGTGGAATCACCCTGACGATGAAAAAACCCACAAGACTGGATGATAAAGGAGTTCAAAAATATAGCTACTGCGTAATGAAACCATACACAAAAAAGACTGTCAAAGATTCTTTACAGCATATACTTTGATACCCAACTTACCAGAGCTAACAGGAAAAATAGTGATAAATGATCAAATGAAAATGAATAATAGTCGGATGTCTGTCTTTAACTTGTCTAACTTTAACTCTAAGGGCTTCTACAAGTTGGTGTTTCTGCCTCTCATACTCGTCAATGGGCGCTGTTGTTTCCGAGTGTGTGTGGGGGTATTGTTCTGTGTGTGTGTGTGTGTGTGTGTGTGTTTATATAAAGTGTGTTCAAAGCCATTGTCAGTCTGAAGGATGTGGCGAGCCCTCGTGACCACGCAGTCACTGATATTCAGACGTGTTTGAAAGTCATCTGTCTGTGCGGGGAGTCAGTGAAAGGATGATTTATATTCCTGCTCGTTAAGTTAATGGGAATTAAAATCAGTCTAATCCAACCAACAAAGAACTGTTTAGGTATTTGACCGATGCAGTTATTTTATTTTTTAATAACTTTGGTTACATTTTAAGGGATTTCCCATTTTCAGCTTTTTAGAGCTTTGTTAAACACGTTAGTCACCCAGTCCTGCTACTCTGGGTTTTTTGTCCTCGTCCTTGTAAACATGGCCTCAGCTTTTGGCCGTCGTTCAAACATCTCTCCGTGCTTCTGGGAAATCCATAAAGTCAAGTTCAATGAGGCATTATCATTAGCATACGTGCTTCTTTGTTAACCTATGAAATCATTTTGTCAGCTCTTTGGTGGATTTGGTGGATCCATGTTGGGTTTCTGTTAATAACATAAAGAGTACAGTATAGTAAAGTTTTCCAAATACCAGAATTTAAACTTCGATATTTGATTCAAGTAAATGTTTTGATGCCACTGCAACGAAAACAGAAGTCCTAGATGCCCAATATTGTATACTTTCTTGTTTTCAATTACCAGGACTTGCAGGATAACTTCTGCACACGGTCTAAAGTGCAGAAAAAAATGGCAATGTATTTCTGCAATTTAGTTTGTGATATATTTTCACTGCTTAAAACATTTTTGAGGAATGCATATTTTAAACATGAAATAACCTACTCCCGTACTCTAGTACTCTACTCCCGGCTCTACACTGGACGTCCTGAGAGGTTTTTTTCCAGTAACTGGTGCAGTGCTGCGTTCAGCGTCTGAGGCTATTGAAAAATATTCCAGTACTAACTTAAGTACCAAGGCCAGAAGAATGTGCCTGCTTTCACTCCTTGTTCCTGCGCGGTGATCCAGATCTGTAAAAAACAAAGTAAAAGAGGTTATGAGGAAGTGAACGAGTAACCTGCAGACCCAACAGCACCTGTGTGCTCGGTGGTCTGTCCACACCATATGGCTTTTGCTCTGTCCGATGGCGCCAACACCCAATGGAACCATTTGTTAACCATGAATATTTTTTTGTTTTCACGTTCGAGTTGGAACTGGTTCAAGTGCTCAATCTAATCACAAGCCGGTATTCAGAGTTTACTCACAGGCTGTCCGCCCCACCAGCGATGGTTCAGTTTCTCTCTGGTACGCAGGCTGAAGGTGGCGTTAAACACCGGGTCGTGCATGGTGTTACCCACAATCCCATGGGACTCTGGGTAAAGGCCCTGCACAGAAACATGCAGCAGCGTCACAACATGACTGAAAGCAAACATGTATGTTGACTTAACCCACAAACATGAGAGAACATGTTCACTGTCCTGCTGCACTCATGAGGGTTTCACTCACCGTGGCCAGCGTGTATAAGTTAGGGAAGGTCTTTGACGGATAGACGGGTCTCATGTACGGTGCGGCTGTACCACACGTTCCTGAGAGGAAACAAACGTTCAGTTTTATTCTTTAGAAGGTTTTGGAAATGAAATGACAAAATGATGTTCTCCCAGCCCACAGCAGTGTAACAGAAAAGACCAAATAAATCAGAATATCTTAAACAACACTGTTAAAGAAACACTTTTACAATCAAACAGCTTTGGTCAAAGAATAAACTGAGACATCATGAACAAACATGGTTTCCTGACGTACTGAGCTTCTGTATGTTGGGGATGACAGAGTTGCCCTTCTTCAGGTAGGAGGCTCTGAACCCGTCGACAGACAGCATGATGAGCGGAGGACGGATGAAGCTGAGCAGAAAGAGGAGAAAAAGAGCAAATTCACCTGCTGCATGTGAAGGATATAGAAAATGGTTCAGATTCTTACAGAAGTTGGCCTTTAAGAGAAAAACTCTCCAATATAATAAAAGTAAATATGTAATCTCAGCTCGTTTTTAACGGCTCTCACTTTCCGGTGTTTAATAGTTTGACGTCAGACTCACCCTGCAGGGCATTCAGGACTCTTGATCTCCTCACAGTCGCCCTGCACCCACGAAGTCTCACCTCACATGAAAACATGAGCACAGAGTCGTTACCTGCTGTGTGCACAATCATTCTCACTTGCTCATTGTTGCATAACGTGTCTCTTGGTGAGTACCTTTGCACAGCGACTTGTAGTTGGAGCAGCAGTCCCCTCTCTCCAGACAGTCCTCTGAGCAGTGACAGGCGTGATCATCATTCCTCTCCTCCCCGCAGCGATCCGGCATGCATTCAAAGCCCCCCGCTGAGACACAGGAAGGAGGAGAGCTCACGATCCATTTCTTAATTACAGCAGTCTTTCAAATCCTAACAATGAAGCCGACAACCTCATAAAAAGCAGCATGGCTGAACACACTGAGCAGTGACTAATTACAGCTCAGGCACCAACGGTCTGTTAGAAATTAGCAGATTACAGGAAAGCAGAGCTTGTTAGAAACACACAGCAGTAGCTTATGAAGAAAACTGAAGCAACAATCATCAGATTGTTTGGTTTTGGAAAACGTCCCAGCCTTGTGTGCTTAATGTGTTCAAGATGCAGTTTTACTCTCGCTAAGCCAACGTCTAAACCAGCATCAGATGAAAATCTCAACACTTTGGCAGCTGCCTTCTGTCCACATAGCACTCATCATGTTGAGTACACCGAGCTTTCTAAGCACTTGACCTGCTAGAGTACATCTTAGTACTATTACAAACTTTGGTGGTGGTCAACATCAAACCTAACAGAAAACCACAGCTTGATATCACTGACATTAGCATGAGATGTGTCCAAGATGTGCGCAAAACAAATAAAAGAATAAACTTGGAAGTATTCCACAACAAACTTGTTTCTTACTGCGGCCTTTGCAAACAACAAAATAAGAAAATAATCATCCAAACATTTCTGAGAGCGCCTCAGATAAGGACTAGCAGGTAAGGAAACACACGTCTTCCACTATGTAGGCCGGTTTGTAAATGCGTACATTATTTGCGGCAAATCACTCAAGTCATCCGTTCCAGCTGAGGCGGGCCTCTCAGTTGTCTGTTTGCACGTCACTTTTGCAACACTTCTTCATTAGGGTTACGGTTTACCAAGTCAGGAACTTTAAAGTTGACCTGTGATGCTGATCCCCATTTTAAAACTCTCATATAGTTTTACGATGCTGGATGCTCAAACTAAACGTGGGCAAAGTGTCAGATCATGAGGCAAACATATGTTGTAGTAATCCCAGGATGAGTCTGCAGAGGGCGCTAAACGGCTTGTTCTGTAAATCACGCCATAGTTCCCCGATATGAAACCAAGAATTTCGCCAGACGGCTTCAAGCCTCTACGTAAGCCACTGAAACTTCTTACATAGACTCTCTTCTCCCAGCTCTGGAGAGCAGCCCTCCCCTGGCAGCCCTGCAGCGTTCTGCCTCACCAGGAAGGCGTCCAGAGAGCTGGCCATCAGAAGAGAGAGGGCACATGGGAGGGGGGGAGACGATATGGGAGCTTGTACATTTTTACCTTCTACAGCGGAAGATGAGTAGGAGCATGCAGCCGATCAGAACCATGGAGCCTTTGGCTTCTTGGTCAGCACACAGACTTTTAGCAGGACGTGATTTAGGACACTGGTGCAATAACAGATTTAGAACACTGTTCATCAGCGGCTGCCATCTTTGTTGTTTATGAAAAATGACTCAGTGGCCCTAAGCTACGCCCTATATTAGATTCTGAACGGTTGTGATTGGCCTGAATGTCATTGGGCGGAGGAAAATCTCTGTGAGGATGAAACGAGTTCATGGATTCATCTGGTTCACAGGCACATAAAAACCAATAATTCAGGGAAGTTATTGAGTGTTTTTCTTTTATAACTTTTGAAACTTTACAATGATGAGGTGTTTTAAAGCTTCAGATCTTCTGTACAGACTAATGAGCTTTGAGTAACCACCACAGGGCAGACATAAACACAAACACAAGGCCATCATTTATTTAGTATGGAAATGTTCAACAACTCAAACTGGTGAAGAAGAGAGTTATTACCTGAATACAAGTTTAGTCATATCAACTAGAGAGGACTAAGAGAGGCATGCAAGGCTGCAAAGCTGTTTATATTGGTGCTTATACAACAGGAAGTGGCTCACAACAGTCCTGGTTGGCTATGAAATGCTAAAGAAGATCAAAACAGGAAGAAGAGACTGAGGAATGGTGACATCACACTGACCTGTTTTCAGGCAGAGCTTGTCGAAGTCGGAGCAGCAGCTTTGGTAGGTCTTACACAGATTATCACACCTGCATCCTGGAGGTTTGGCCTCCTCCAGCTCAAAGCACCTCCCCTTACAGGACCCCGCTGAGCTGACCCACTCTGAGACGTCTGGTGGGGGGAGAGGGACTCATTCAGACACAGGGCGGCAGATGTTGCAGATTTATTGGCAAAACTTTGCTTGAGATATTCCTACATCAGATAAGGATGTTTTTATTCACCTGATTATGTAAAATACACTTCATTATGTGTCCCAATCTGTCTACAAGCCCCCCAATCAGTCCAGTTTAATAGGATGAAATTAATTCAACACAGCAAACACATTTTAAATGTAATGGTTTGAAGTACGTGCATGTTTTAAAAAATAGTCTGACTTATTGAACCACCTTCAGCCTGGGAGGAAATGAACTTCAAAAACACTTTTTTTGGATAAGAGAATAACCGGCTAGGTGCACCATGCATCTCTGAACTCAGTAGCCCCTTTTCTGTTGCGTGTTCAAGACTGAACTTTTGGGCCTCCATTATGCTTCAGCATCAGCGTGAATGAGACACAGGTGTAAAGGTTGGGCTAAGTCGGTCTGTCGGCACCAGAGGTAGTAACAGGAGGAGAAATTGTATCGCTGTGTGTGTGTGCCTGTCTGACTGTGTGTATGTGGAGCTCAAGCTGAAACGTCGAACCGCACTGTGACTTCACAGACTGGGACAGCAACATGCTGTGCTGCAGCAGCATCTCGGTGTAAAATGGGCTTCTCGGTGAGGCGTTTGTGTCGATCCTTAACAAGCAGATTTTCCTTTTTGTCCTGACACGGAGGCTTTACTCACCTTTAACTTGAGAGGGGGGGCTGTCTCCTCCCTCTGATGGCCCACTGGCTTGAAAAACATAAGCTCTGCTGACGTCGGTACTCCACAGACAGAACACAACCACTACCTACATAAAGAAACACACATGATTAGACTTGACATTACAGGATTATTAATCCAAGCAGAGCCCGAGAGTCCCAGCTCGGGGTGGCTGAGCCAGGATGTTTTCATGCTACCTTGTTTCACTAATGAGGAGTTCATTTTCTCCTCCTCTGAAACACATTCATGTTCACTTCTCACCAAAGGGGTCAGAGGTCAACGGGCAGAAAGGAGGGGGGACCCTGGAGAAGTTGAGTGTTGTGTGATTCTGTTCCAAGTTTAGCTCAGAGAAAAGAGCCGTCACTTAACCTCTGCAGATAAACCTTCCGCTCCCAACAAAGATAGAAGATAGTGAGGGGGGGGGGGGGGTGATGGTCAGTAAGTCAAAATCTGCAGCATCATTTTGTTTATATCTGTTTATGTCACTGTTAAATAAACACATAAACAAACCAGCTGAGAGATCTCCTTGCTGAAAATCCCTCCCTTATCATTCCTTATGAAACTGAACCCTGAATTACAGGGGAAAGAAATTAGGCTTGTAGAGAGGAAATAACAACACTTTGATTCAAATCAAAAACATCACACCAGGCATCACGATTGGGTGCTGTTTCGTCTTTTTTCCTACAGAAAGATATCGCACTTGGAAATTTGACAGGAAGACTAGATAACTGGACGTTCCTGCTCAGTTGAGCTGAGGTAGAGTTTGTTAAAGTAGGTTTAATCCAAGCCGCAACCTCCGGTGTTGAAAAATGAAGCCGATGCTGAAGTGTAAAATCTTGCAGTTCCTGGAGTGTCCACTTGAGTCTGGCTGCAGAATCACAGGAAGTCACATACACACCCATTCAAAAAGCCTGTTTTTACAACAGAGATTAACATGTTTACAGCCTGGTTAAAAAAAACAAATAGGTTTGATTAACTCATGTCTCGATCGGCACACACTGTACGGGGAGTGAATGTTTTGATGACTTATCCGTTTTGATTTGATGAAGGATAAGAGTTATTCACAATAAGGCGTGTAGCTGACCTGACTGACAGGTGGGCGCGCTGCAACGGTTTGTCAGGAGGCTTAAAACCCGCCTCAGCTCCACCTCTCAGCCTGTCGTTAGGTTGACTGAAAGTTAGGCTGAGACAGCATTTCCAGCATGGAGACCGCCATTCATGGGTCTCCAGCGCCCCCTGCAGGAACAGTTGAGTGAAGTCACTCAGGCTTCCTCCATTAATATTTACAGTCTGTGGTTTACTTGTAGAATAAGGAGGAATTGTTTGAATGAATCAAATTGGGTTGCAGCTTTGTGTCATCATGGAGATCAATGATTATTTTCCCAGTGAACTTCTTAAACTATAAAAAAAAATCCAGAATACAAAGCTTAACGTGATGCTCAAAAGCCAAAGATGTGTGATCAAACACTCACAAATCTGAAGCTGTAACTGTAATTTACTGTCATTTTAAAGGTTTCTGCTTGATGATTGTGTTGCCAGTAATACATTGGCAAATACGTTTGCACTAAAAGTTCGATCAAAGCAGAAACTCAGAAAACAATTAATCATTCCAACATTTAAAGCTGCTCTGAGGGGAAGATGCCCAAAGTCATGCTGGGACATCACAAAGCAGATGAAACCGCCTGAGAGCGAGTAAGACCAACAGAGAGAAGATTTAAACTTCAGCTCAACAGATGTTCGGTGACTTGAACTAATATTCTTGAGAAACCTCCTGGAAACATCTCAAGGACCCCATGGAGTAGTTCCCTGGAAACATCTGAGACCCAGAACCAACGAATACAGCAAGCAGTTAATTTGTAGTAAAACTCTGGAGCAAGTCACGTGATAAATCAGAGGGGTCACATGAGGAATACAAAAAAGACACTCAGAGATCTCACATCTTCAGTTCGGTCTTCCAAATTGGAATCAGAACCTCAACATCTGGATATATAACCGTAAAAATTCTAGAACATGTTTGTGTCTGACTGCATCATCTCTGCTGGGCATTTATCGCTCCCTTCTAAATGGTAAATCCTAACCAAACCTTTGTGAAAAGCAGAAACTCTTGATTGCCATAGGCATCTCTTTTTGCAGTGGAAGAGTCAATTAGTTATATATAGACCAGCTTGTCCTGACCAAGTAATCTGATTGGCCAAAAGGTATTCTGAGTGCTGAAAGGGCCTATGTCCATTAAAGGTGCTATCTGTGTTGGCAGCACTCATGACCTCTGACATTTGCATGTACTAAAACCAGCCACTGTGCATTCATTTGGGACAACATCGGCTCATCTCGTTGCAAATGCAGTTTTTAAACAAGAAAACCGAAGCCATGCACAGAAAAAGTGAAGACAAATCTGTCTGCTGCGAGTTGGTGGTGACTGCACCGCAGTATTTAAGGATGTAAACACTAAGTTGACAAAAACAGACTACTGTACGAAACAAAGATTTAATTATAACAGTATCACGGACATTACACGTAGTGGACTCTGCTAGCTTGAGCACTATGCTAGCTTAAGCACTATGCTAGCTGGAGCCCTATGCTAGCTTGAGCACTATACAAACGCTTGTTGACAGTGCGATTTCTATGCTAGTTATATCGGCAATTTCTGCTTGTTTGTGTTCAGAAAACCATGGCAACCAAATGTATAATGTTGGAGTTAGAGGACCTGATAATTATTGAGTAGCAGCTGATTATTGCAAAGAAGAAAAGACAGGAGACATCGGAGAAGATGGATAAACGTGCGCTGACTCGGTCGCGGCAGAGGGTGAGGGAATTTCTTGCTCTTGTTTGGCCATTGAGATACATGGATGAGGAAATGCACTTCAAATATTCTCAGTTATCGGCACGTAGATTTGAGGAATTGGTTTGTTGCCTGCACCCAATTATGTCACAACAAAGTACACGCAATATGCCCCGGCGACATATGCATAGCGCTGCACCTACGCAGAAGAAATGTAACTAGCCTATGTGTCGAAACAACGGCCACCACAAGCCCTGTGATTGGTCCATTGGGAAGCATTTACAACATTTCCTGTATCGCTGTCATATTCTAATGTTGCAGAAATAACTAGCATATAAATCTCACTGCCAGCTAGCGTTTGTAGGTGGAGCATTGCAGAGCTACGCAGACACTGTGGTGATTCTGGAGCGTGTTGGGGCCCCATGTGAAAATGTACAGGGGGGACAGGGCCTCCAGCCAGCACTGATCACCTTTATGTTATAGATAATGGTTACCGTTATCACCATTAGGAGTGGGCACTTTTTCTTTCTCCATTGCTGGTGTCAGACACTTCAGATCCAATGTCTTGCTCTCTTTTTCCTCATCCTTTAAAAAAAAAAAAAAAAAAAAAAAACTTCCAGACGGATAATTCCTTTTTATTTTTCTTTCATAACTTTGACTAACTTGGGCTTTCACAGGGATCATGCATGCCATGCTAAGCAGAGCCCTCTTTGGGAGGTTTTCCTACCGTCATTGATACATTTTCACATTTGAATCCACTGATGGTTTAAAGTTTGTCAGCCCACGTGGGGCTCCTTACTGGTCAGGGGCCCCACGAGCAGACACACCAACACACGGATGTAGTGACGTTGCTAGGCCATAGATTCGACTCATTAGTATGCTATAAATTAAAGTGCGTACTGTAAGTTTCTGCGTATACAGGGCTATGCGACGGCGTCGATTTGACACAGAAGTAAAAACGAGGCTCAGTTTTTCCCCACAAGCCTGCATGACCACTGACACCTCCTTTCAATTCATTCAGTACAATAAATATTATTCTCTATGACTTTAGTGTCACTGTGACTTTCATATGATTATTGATATATTTAGGCTACATATTAACCTTCCTCAGCGTCATCCTGATATTCAAGGTGCTGATGGTTATGATGATGATGATGATGAGCGGAAACAAGGACAGTCCTTGGAGTGACCATTAACCTGCAGCTCGTGCTTACATTACCTCCCCCAGGTTAGCAAACCTGTGTGTCACTGTTGACATTGAGCAGCTCCATCATCCTCACCCTCTTCGTCCTCACCCTCTTCATCCTCACCCTCTTCATCATCATCATCATTTTGTGACGACATTTTGTCCCGGTGTCAGTCCGACCAAAAAAAAAACAGCAGCCCGTCATCTCTGCTCTATAATTCATTTCACCTCTCAGAGTTACGTAAGGTCCTCTGTGAAGGTGAATCCTCCAAACTTTAAAGCTCGCATTGCTGCGAGTCAAAGTGCAGCTCTCTCACGCGCAGGTCAATACATCAGCCCTGTACGACACAGGGGGGCGGAGGGGAGGAGGGGGGGGGCAGCTGATCTGATGAAAGCTTAAAACAATACGACATGTGGATTAAACAACAGAACAATCACAGTCTTACCGTACCAGATTTCCCAGGAGCATGTTCTAGCTGTGAATCCGCTTTGGCATTCCCCCTTAAAAAAACCGAAAGCGCAGAAAAGGTGGCCAACGTCCGAGAGAAACTCCTCAGTGCGCGTCCGCAGATCGATGGAGCAGAGGTCCAACTCTCTCTCACCCCCTCTCTCGCTCTCTGTCTCTCTCTCTCTCTCTCTCTCTCTCTCCAGTTGTTTGCCTCTCTCGGTCTCGGGCCAATAAGCGTGGAGTAATGGTGACAGCTGCGCTCTGGTACAAGAGTGCGTCAGGTCGGGGTGACGCTCCGGAGTCCAACACAGTCAGGAGAGAGAGAGAGACAGAGGGAGAGAGAGGGAGAGAGAGAGAGAGAGACAGAGGGAGAGAGAGGGAGAGAGAGAGAGGGAGAGAGAGAGAGAGAGGGGGGCACTCAGAGGGAGAACAGATGTTGTATAATGTTCATTTTTCAGTCACTCTTAAAGGAATATGGAGGGATAATATTTACGTTTCTATTACCCCTTGGTGTCTCAAGTGTAAATATTTATCTGCGCATAGAAAAGGAAATCTGACAGTGTATTTGTTTTATGGCTTTGTTTGTTTGTTTGTTTTATTTGGATCCCCATCAGTTTCAGTATAGCCAGAGGCTGTTCTTCCTGGGGTCCGCAGTTTATATTGTGACTAGTCCAAAATCCCCACACACCAGAAGAGGATCGTATAATGGCCACAGGAGGGCAACTCCACTGGTTGCAAAAAGATGTCAGATTTTATTCTACCAGAAAGTACCCCACTTCACGTCTGAGTGATTATCTCAGTAAACATTTCACAGGCGACTTTATAATCTCAATCTCTAGTTTTCATTCTTCTTAACTTTAAAAAATACTGCATTTGTAGTGACACCGCAGGCCGTTAGGCGAACTGCACCAGTAACCTGTTGCACGCTCTCGTACGTACACGAACGAGCATCATCATCGGCTCCATTTTCAACTTTTTATCAGACATTATTCTCCATTAGAAGTACCTATATTACGAGTGTTGAGCGACAGCGGTGAGAAAATTGTCTCCTCGTATCACAACAACGGTTTATGTATCCGCGTTCTTCCTCGTCCTCTTCAGGTTTCCCCTTTTTGGAATGACGATTACAGACTACCACCGCCTGCTGGCATGGAGAGTTAATTGCCTCTCGCGCATGAGCAGAACGTAGGCCTATGTGGTGGTTGGCCGTCGGCTGCAGTCTTTGCGGTGTGTTCAAGTGCAACTTTTTGGCCAAGACAAAAGTCGACGTGAGGCCTTGGTCGCCACTAGTTCTTTGCCGTCTGCTTGGTGTGTCAGGGCCCTAAGCAGAGCGGAGTGAGGAGGACGTCGACTTTCTACGTCGACGATCTACTTTTTCACATCAGTTAACCGTTCACTTATTAATGGGCGATAAAAAATGATTTATACATGTGAAACGTTACATAATAGAGCCTTTAAAGAAAGCGAGATGTTCATTTTATAAATTACAGTTGTCGCTCTCTGTGTGGGCCCACCAGGCAAAAGTCCCCCCCCCCCCCCTCCTCCCCCCACCAAGCCAGCATTCATTAATTTGTTTATTTCCAACATTTATTTGTCTGCCATTTTTAACCATTTGACTCTTTTTTTAAGTCATGACTTCTCCTCCATGACCCCCACTCTCCTGTCCAACACAAACAACCTCACTGGGAGGGCAACTCAAGATTTCAGAGGCGCGCGTGTGTGTGTGTAGGTGTGTGTGTGTGTGTGTGTGTGTGTGATGATATAAAACCTGAAACCTGCAGAGAGCTAACAGAGAGCTGAGCTGTGAGGGTGTCATGAGATCCCCTCTCTGATGTCCCCTGTAAACAAAGATACAAAGACACCTGGCTGTGAGGAGAGCGGCGCCGTTTAAAGCCATCTCTGCAGCAGGTAACTCCTCCACCTGAGCGCTCTGCAGGACGGCTGTCAGCCCCTCTGACGGCTACTCTGTGATTTTTAGATGAAAAGCACAGAAAGCTGCAGCATCACGCTTCTTTTCACAGTGCTGCTATAAACACACACACACACACACACACACACACTCACACACACACACACACACACAGACTCACACACACACACACACACACACACACACACACACACACACACTCACACACACACACACACACACACACACTCACACTCACTCACACTCACACACACACACACACACACACACTCACACACACACACACACACACACACACACACACACACACTCACACACACACACACACACTCACACTCACACACACACACTCACACACACACACACACACACACACACACACACACAGGGCTTTAGAAAGGCTCCGCACTCTGCCGGGAACATTTTGTTCATGGGGAGGGGGGACAAATCTCTCTGCTTTGAAAGTGATCTGTACATCCAGCACCTGAGGGGGAAACATCCTCGTCTTACAAAGAAGACTACACAGATGCAAACATCGACGAATGCACACACACACACACACACACACACACACACACAGATCTGCAGAGACATGTAAAGAAAATACAGAGATTTGGAATGATAAAACCTCATTGTGTGTGTGTGTTCTGAATGACAAAGCACACATACACACACACACACACACACACACACACACACACACACACACACACACAAACTCTGCCCCCTGGCACAGATTAGCTTCCATAAACCACGGGACAATCTGATTGGCCGGCGTGTCCCTCATCACCCGAGGCTGTGATTAGCAGGTTGATCCTGGCAGGAAGTCGGGCTGCAGCTTAAGTTTCAGCACACCTGGACTCGTCCGTGTGGGGCGACCTGACAGCAGGATGTGGACGGGTACGCTCTGCGGCTTATTCAACAACATCCTCATGTTTTCATCACACGTCTGAAGAAACACACTGAGCTTACGACAATCACCACAAAGGCCGAAATATGTATTTATATTAGTTTGTTGCTTATCTCTTGTGTCTCGTGTTTTTGTGCATGAAGAGCTCGGACGTCCGTTTCTGCTATCTCACCTCGTCTAACTTTTCGTCGGTTTGCTCAGACTCTCACCTCGTACGACGCCGGTCTGTCATCGCAGACAGAGGAGACACAGACAGAGGAGAGTCAGGATTCAGACGCCTCAGGATGAGCTTAAACGGCCTCGGTCACCTTCGACCTCGAGACATCACACTTCTGAGTTTAGTCAAAGTTTAAGGAGCTCTGTTTGATCGGCTGCAGAAACAACATCTCTACATTCTGTGTGCGCACAGACGAGTTTCTTCTGATGTTTCTCATCTTTAAACCAGAGCTGCTGAGTTTCTAAACCTCCCTCACTCAAGCCGTTTTCACATATGCACTCCGGATAATATCTAGATATTTACAGGAGGACTTCTCCGGAGATTCTCCCGACCTAGCCGTTCACGTATGCTCCTCACAGCGGGGGAATTTCCCTGTCAGAGGGGAGGGGGCGCAGGGGATTTCCCGACGTAAATAAACAACGCAGAAGTAGCGGCCGAAGCAACAGAGTCCTCTACAAGACGTTATAATGAGAATATTTGCCTTTATATCAACGCTATGTGTAGTCCAATGGAATGAAAACATCCACAAAAGAGTGGAGAACAACATACTGACGAACAGAAAACATAATGCAGCCGTTTAATTACATGCACGGAGATCGTAGTGATCGCTTGCAGACACTTTAGCCGGTCACTCTATATAAACGTCATTCTCTTCCCATTGGCTCGAATTGAAAATCTCCGGAGTATATTCGGCCGCGTTCAGACATCAGCTCACTCGGATATTCTGCGGATAAAATACAAGGGGTCTGGCAGGATACACTCCGGGTAAAGTCTGCGCGAAAAATGCGGCTGTTTGCGTTCACACATAGCCTAAAGAACCTCCGGGTAGCCAAATCTCCGGAGTTTTTCAGGAGATTTCTGTATGTGTGAAAAGGGTTTCAGATGAGACGGGATGCTGCTTGACTTAAGGGAGTTGGGATTCTTATAAAATTAACATAAACAGAAGACGAGCAGATTTTGTAACTGTCCAACAGAGACAAGACCGAGTGAAACTGATTTTGATTCTGAGACGAGACAGAGACCTTCAAAAAGTCTCCAGACCGAGTACTACACTAGAGCCGGCACTACACCACAGATTTCAATCTCAAGGTCAGGTTCAAGGTCAGGAAGAAAATGTGAGAGAGGTAAAAAGTGACAAAGTGAGAAGAATGACTGATTTCAGTCATGCAGCATGTCCTTCTCCATCCTTTAGTTCTTGTAGGCGTTGTTTTATAATCTCTCATAACCAGGAGAGGAGGATTGTTTCAAACTGAGAAGGACGGTTTTTGTTTGCTCTTCTTAAAGTAAATCAGGATCTCCGGGAGAGAACAGTCGATGAAAGGAGTGAGTCTGTTTAGGGTCATGTCTTTTGATCACTCGTCTTTTTTTTTGTCCTCTGAGCTCCAGCGTCTCAGCATGAGTTTTCCTCATGTCTCCTTTCATACCAACCCGCTGAGCGTCTGATTGTGAAATGTGGAAACGAGCCTTTAATGACTCTGATGTTTGAAGGATCGGAGAGTCTGAGGTTCAGAGCGGATAATGCTCCGATACGTTCACTCTGCTGACTTTTGTGCATCGTAATTCAGGAACACTAATGTACTTTGGACAAAGTTAATATTTGCCTCATGATGCTCAAACACACACCCACACACACACACACACACACACACACAGACACACACACACACACACACACACACACACACTAACACACACAAACACACACCCACACACACACACACACACACACACACACACACACACACACACACACACACACACACACACACACACACTAACACACACAAACACACACCCACACACACACACACTCACACACTCACACACACACACACACACACACACACACACACACAGACACACACACACACACACACACACACACACACACACTAACACACACAAACACACGCCCACACACACACACACACACACACACACACACACACACTAACACACACAAACACACACCCACACACACACACACTCACACACTCACACACACACACACACACACACACACACACACACACACACACACACACACACACACACAGCCTGTTCCTGTGTCCACGTGTCTCCTTTAAGAGAAAACAGAGAAACATTTCTGTGCATGTTAAACTTTTCTGAAATGTATCTTTAGATCATTTTAACGCTCGGAGTCGGTCGGACACTTTGACGTTTTAAACTGTGCTTAGATCTTTTGGATGATTGACAGATTAGTCAGGATTCAAAGTATTCCTCTGGGTGATTTACCTTCAAGCTGTGATAAGAACACATCAGCTCCAGGTCATTTAACCATCAAATACTTCTACCATCTCTATCTGTTACTTCACGTATCTTATAAGAAGGAATTCATTTTCAGTCTGATTGATGCTTAGAAGATTAAAGAATTAAACTAAGACAAACAGGATTACAGTAAGGATACACTGTTGATGAAGATGTGGTTGTGAGCTGATCTTGGGCATGATTGTGTCAGAAGCTTTTGTCCAGCAGAGGGCAGCACCGTCTCTGATAAAGTATGAAAGAGCCACCACCAAACTCACTTTACAGTACTCACCTCCCATCTGTACTGGAGTCCTGTTGTGGGTACCCAACAAAGCCCTGGACAGTCCAGTACTCTGCTGCTCCAGTCCTCACCCACACCAAGCCCCGGCAGCACATCACCCCACCCCTCATCCACCTCCACTGGCTCCCACTTAGACCCAGAATTAAATACAGAATACTCCTCACTTATAAATCCCTCCTCACCCTCGCCCCTCAGCACCTCTCAGACCTCCTGCACCCTCACACCATGACCCTAAACCTCCGGCCTGCTGTCCATGCCACACACCAGACTCTGCACCTATGGAGACGGGGTCTTCAGCGTCCCAGTCCCCCCCTCTGGTAAAAAACAAAGAACTCCTGTAACACTGTCTGTTCTCTACAACCAACAACCTCATTGAAAACGTCAGGATTTATGTAAGGGATTTACGCACGAACATGCTTTGTGCAGTCCGATGCACAAGTCTTAAAGATGCCAATATTTTGGTGTAATTTAGTCTGTGCAGAAGTTTACTTTACATTTTGGATGCACTCATTGTTCTCTGGCACTTCTAAGCGGTATCTAAAAGTATTGAAGGAGTAAAATGTTGCCGACCTTTATTAAAGTCTTGTAATGGGTCATTAGTGCGATGGAGGTTTGGTTATAGTGATGTCACAGGGGTAGCTGAGGTTGTGGGGGAGGGGCCCAGTGTGAGATCTGTCCATGGGGCCCAGCGATCCTGGAGACGGCCCTGCAGCAGAGGGACGATCAGCTCGGTCCGATCGCTCCGTGTGTGGGAGACGGACCTCAGAAAACCTCCAGGTGTAATAGGACTGAATCGATGTGGACATGATGCTCTGCAGGTTTTTATAACTCTCTGTATTGACTGTGCTGGTCTCCGTCCTGCAGCCTGCCAGATTATTGATCACAGAAATCAATAAGACACGACAGCATTAAGCCACCGAGCAGGACAGGGTCACATGATCAGGGAAGACTTCGGCTGCATTTCATTTTCTCACGTCATTAACCTTTTATCATCCTTCAGGCTTCAGGAGATGTTGCTCGGCTGTATTCATGTTTGACAGGTTTGATGTCATGAGGTGGATTTAACTTTGGACTCGTCAGTGGGGGGAGGACGTGCAGCAAAGGGCAGAGGTCAGATTCGAACCCACGGCTGCTGCGCTGAGGACTATTGCCTATGTACATGGGGCACATGTCACAACCCCCAGGCTATCAGCACCCCGCGCCTGAGAGCTTTTTAAAGTGAAATGAGAAAGATGCAGCAGTGTTGTTTCCATCACTCTGGCTGCAGGAAGACACTGAGGGGCAAAATGGCAATTAATGCATTATATTTTTACCTTAAAGAGGACATATTATCCCCCTTCTCCACCTTTTCAAACAGTCCCCTGTGGTCTAAATGAAACATCTGTGCTGTGCTTTGGTCAAAATATAACATGAATCAAGCACCAGAGAAGGTTTGTGACCCTGTATAAACCAGCTCTCTCAGAACGCTCCGTTTTGGTGTGTGTGTCTCTTTAAATGCAACGACCCCCCCACTGAGTTTTCCCCGTAGACATCACTCCTCTGTAGCGAGAATAAAAATGGCAGACCTGCTCAAAAGTGTTGTTCTAGTCTGGGGGTGGAGTCCATGGGTGGAGATACCAGGCGAGGGGAGGGGATTTATTTAACCAGAATACCACTGTGACATCACAAGGAGAGCACATTTGAAACGGAGCATTTCTCTCTATGTTGTAAGACTTATGCAGACCACAAACAAAAGACTGGATGGGTTTATTTCACATTTTGTGGATCTGTAGACACTCAGGTTACCAAATATATGTTCAAAAACAGTGTAGATGTGGATTTTTCATAATATGTCCCCATTAATCTCATGGTGATTAATGCGTTCACGCTGACTGTGCTAGTTCCAAGATTTTACAAGTTAAGTGTATAAGTTTAACGTAACGTTCTGCTGTTTCTCAAAGACGACATCGCCTGATGCCATAAGGAGCCAACGTGAGCCCTGAGCTGTACACTCATAGCTTCTAAAACAAACCGCTGCTTTAAAGGAATTCATTTACTTATGGGGAGAAACGTAAACGACATGGAGGTGAGTCAACACAGCTCACAGGTCACTGGGTCAAAGGTGAGGACGCAACTGACTGAGTGAGTGAGAGTTTGGCTCAGCTAGTTTTTAAAGTTGCCATTAGATACTTTTTCAAACCATCAATCCCTCCATCATCTATTCCACTTTTCCTGTTCAGGGTCGCAGGGTGCTGGAGCAGACCCCGGCTGTCATTGGGTGAGTGGCGGGGTTACACCCTGGACTGGTCACCAGCCAATCACAGGGCTGACATATATACACAACCAGCCACACTCACATTCACACCTACGGACAAAAGTTACAAACTCTGTTATTTTAAAGGTAAGAAGTACCAAAGCTTTAAAGAAACTTCAAATCTTCAGTCGTATTTTTAACAGAGAGAGAGAGAGATTTTTTGATCATTTAAAAAACAAATGATCCAATAATGGGTGTTTAGGATTTTTGGTTTGGTTGCCAGGGTAACGAAACAGTTAAGAGAATCATATGGATGTTTAATACTCCGGTATCTTGACAACACAAGAATTCCTAATCAAAGATCCGTGGTGAACGTTTGAGGAGATTTTGTCCCAAAAGACATCCAACAACACGAAGCTGATCTGGTTCAGTAAACCATCGTTATCTTTCCAAAGGTTTTTGTTTCTTATCTTTAAATGACAGCTGAAGATGTTCCTACAGCGAAGAAACAAATATAAAAAAGAAGTCTGCTGTGTTTGAGTGACGTCATCGACCTTTAGCCGACTTCCAGAGCAGCAAGAATGTCTGAGCTCACTGATGGAGTCGATGGGATTTATTGATTCTTTAAAAAAGGTTATGCAGGAGTTTTAATTGATGCTCACTGTGGATGGATGTTTCACAGCTAATGTCAGTGTTGTGCAAATGTTTGTAAAAGTAAATACACACGTGTTGATCTCTGCATTCTTTAGACGAAGCATTTTCACTTTCAGGTTTTTTATGATCTGATTTCAATCCTTTAAATCCTCTTTGAGGTAATGCAGCTGAGAGAAGGTTATCATTTTTATCTGAAATAATCTTTTCTAAACACATTTATGAAACGATTCATGATGTCGTTGATGTCACCAACGTTCAACCTTAAAGGAGCAGTATGTAACTCTGACCCTAGTGTTTAAAATGGGTACTGCAGTCCAAATTCTAAACATTGTAGAGAGCTGTCTCCCTCCCGCCCCCTCCTCTCTAGAGTCGATGCTCACCCAGGTTGCCATGTGGTGGACACTGAAGCTTCAGTGTTTATCCAGCTCTGCATCAGTCTGTAAACCTTTCTGCGTTCTAACCTCTCTCCATTTTTCAAAATCATCTCCAATATTGATCCTAGTTTGAGCACGTTTCTGCTCGTGGAGCTTATTAGAAACATGCAGAGGCTTTTTAGGTCGGGTACAATCACTTCTATCTGAACCAGTTCTCTTGCCCACTTCCATCGCTGCAACACCTGTTGGTTTGACCTGATAACTGGTCTCATATCTGGCAAACCGAGGGGCGTCCAAAACGGCCGTGTGGGGGTGCCTTAAAACCGCCTACCTTCTCTGGTCCTAACAAATCCAGATGAAACATTAGTTAGAGTTTCACGGCTTACATCAGTAACACGACTGAACTTTCTCCGTCGTCAGGATTTTTTATCTGGCGTTGCCAAACAAAGGTTTGAATGTGTGTAACTATGTAAACACAAACAAGCCGAGCTGTTCCTGGAACGTCTGTGAACGTCCTGTCTTGTTGTCATCCATCCCGTTATCTGTGTTTTTATCACAAAGCGTGTGTGCGGTCTGACTCATGATCAGGAAGTGTGCCGATCCATCAGCTGTGATGTAAAGAGTCAGGAATGTGGAATTATCTCCAACATGTTTACTGTCTGCACACTGTTGTTGTTGTTGTTGTTGTTGTTGTTGACGGTGACGATGCAAAGGATCTATTTCAGCCACGTTGTCCAACCGACTCAGCAGTTTTATATTTGTTTCAAATGCTTTAAATGCAGAAACTGTGCATCAGAAATCTACTTTATTATATTCTTTAGCTGACCCAGGAGTCCTGACCAAGAGGGGCAGCAGCAGAACAATAAATAAGGGGCGGCTGTGGTTCAGTGGTAGAGTCGGTCGTCTCTCAATCGGAAGGTCGGGGGTTGGATCCCCAGCTCCTGCAGCCACATGTCGATGTGTCCTTAGGTAAGACACTTAACCCCAAGTTGCTCCAGCTGCTTCAGGAGCATATGAATGTATGAAAAGTCATCAGTCAGAGAGTCTACAGCCCGAAGTATCGTCTTACAACACCTTCACTCTACCTTTTAAAAAGATTTAAAGAGACCAGCTCCCTCAGAAAACGGATCGTCCTGCGATCATGCCTCATAAATAAGACATGTCAGTGAATTAGTCTTTGAATGATCAGTGCAGGCAAGGCGACTCGATCCTAGAGACAATAGAGCTTCTAGTCTGTTGGGGCCCGAGGCAAAAATCTTTTGGCCCTCAAACCCACGTTCATCACCATCATGCCTCCAAGTGTCCTGACGCTTACTCCTCTCTCTCCTGATTCCTTTTTCTCTCCTATAGACGGATCATTCCCCTTCATTTCCTTTGTTGACTTTCATCAACTTTGGTCTTCACAGCGACGATGCACGCAACGCGTAGCAGGGTGACGAGAGAGTCATTGCTGTCAGATGGGGCCCCCTTAGGGTGTTTTCCTACTGTCATTGCAAAATTAGCTAAATTTGGGCCTCTGCTTTGGCCCCCTACTGATCTGGGGCCCCAAACATTTAACTATTTACTACTAACTGTTGACAAGGCCCTACGATTAGTTATGAACCTGAACGCACCATGATAAACAGCCTCCAAAGATTTGAGGCCCTGAGAAGAAGCATAAATAATCGTCTTCGATCAGGGGCGTGAAAGAAGGAAAGGCTGCAAAAGAAAAAAAGACTTATTCTTAAAATAAAAACTCAGCTTTAACTTCTGAATGTGAAGCTTAACGACGGAGAATCATCGATTGTTTGGTTTGGATTATTTATTAGTGTTGTTTATGTATTTGTATGTCTCCAGCTGCAAACAAATTTCCCTGTGGGGATAATAAAGATACCTTTGACCCTTTGATTCAGAATCTGAGATATTTATAAGAAGAGACAGACTCGATCACATCACCCTGAGACGTAAGAATCGAGGGCAGGTTCAGAGACTTCTTTGAGTTTATCTACTCACACGTTCACTTATTAATAAAAAACGGGGACAGGCAGAGGTGAGCGTGCCTCTAAAGACAATTCGCACAAAGTTTAAGAATGAGTCTTCAGAAAAAGTCTGCGTTGTTTCTCTGCACTTACTCGACGAAGCAGGCTCCTCCTTTGTGTCAGGAGTTTGTTTTATTGCTCAGTGAAATGTCTTCATGGTGAAACTCACATTTCTATCGCTGGCTGAGGCGTGCAGAGAGCGACGGAGCGAAAGGTTCAGCACAGAGATTATCATAAATATTATTCAGGAACAGAACGGTCAGATCTGACCGTTCAGATGTTCAGAAAAGAAAGTCTGAAACTCTCAAACGTTGTCACCTTGATCCACGTGAGGCTGATGAAAGAGAATTTTAAGAGTTTTATTTTTGTGTCTGATATTTTATTCTAAACATGCTGATGTTTCATCTTGCTCCTAAAGGTTCGACCCGCAGTCTCCATAAACTATTTTCTCATGTTGTCTCTCTCCACGCTCCTTGCTGCTGTGGCGCTGTACATGTCTCCATCGTGGGGATGAATAAAGGTGTATCTCATCTTAATGAAATGTGCAAATCTACAATGGCCCGGGAGGGGCGACTGCAAACGGCTGTAGGGACGTGGGTCAGTAACTGGAGGGTCCCTGTAAAATGGTCTGGTAGCTGGAGAGGAGCAAGGCACTAACCCCTCACCAGCTAAGGAGCGAGCACCCCCCCCCCCCTCTGATATCTCCCCATTAGTGCATGACAACAGTGTGAGTCTGTGTGTGTGTGTGTTTTCATCAAAGATTAGCTTTAGATTCAATCGTTCACAGGAAACCTCTTCCGGTTTGAACAAGGACACAAAAACTAAAGTTAATAAAATAAAATAAAATAATCATTCTATAAAAGTTCTGTTAGAAACCTGAAAGCTGTTTTATTGTGACACCCTGTGTTTACTTTTTCAAAGAGTCTCCTCCTCCATCCTGCTGAGGGTCGGTTTGTTTGTCCAGCGGTTTAATATTTAACACACACACACATACACACACACACACACACACACACACACACACACACATCCTTCCCTTTCAGATCTGTTAACACACACAGAGAGATTTGACGGAGCTGCTGATGGAGGAAACGTTTGGAGCTGTCGTCTTTAAATCGGTCTGATCCTCTTCTGTCCATCTGTTTGTTAACGCCGTCTCTATGAGCAGCGAGACGTCTTCCTCCTCTGGATTCGTCCTCAGCAGAATTTGTGTCTTTGGATAAACTTGAGCAGAGATGGGACCTCGGACAGCAGGTAAGAGCTGCTCCAGTTCTAAATCTCAGCTGATCATCAGAAACCCAAACTGACGTCAGATAACATGTTTCAGAGAACAGGTGAACTCTTCAGAGCTCCAAGGCCGTTTAGTCAGTTGTCAAAGTCAACACACTGAGTTCTTGTTTTAATGAAAACGCTTGTTTAAAGAAGCAGCTGAAGAACTTTCTGTGATGGATAACTGACCGGACAGACAGAATACTAAAGAGTGCAAAGAAACAAACATCTAGAAATACAGCACAGATGATTTCAGCTTCAGGGTAACTTTAAATCAGTCTATGAAGTGACCCCGCCTTTATTTGGGACCAGGCGGGATAAAGAAGCAAAGCGATCTGCACACCGAGGAGCTCTGTTAAAGGATTTATTAACATGTTGTTCTTTATAACTCTTTGTTCGGGCGTGTCCTTTTAAAAATGTTTGTCAATGCCAGACGAGACGATTGGGATACCATTAAAAAAATAAATTAGAAATCACTTATTTCATCTTTGCTTTTTTATTCTGGGGCTTTATTGGAGGGACAGGTCAGAGAATCAGGTAGAGAGAGGGGGGGATGACATGAGCCACAGGTCGGATTTGAACCCGGGCCACCTGTTTGGAGGACTAGCTATATACATGGGGCGCACACACTAACCAATAGGCTACAGGCGCCCCATCTGCAAACCATTTCAACACTAAATGCACAGAAGCCTTTAATCGAGCGCTGCCTTTATTTATCTAAACATGCAGCAACACCAGGCTAGTAAAAGGAGACTGGGCCTTGAACTGGAATGGGCTTGTATTAGAAGTTTTACGGTAACCGCCTTCGACTTGGGCTGCACGGTGCTCCAGTGGTTAGTCCTGTCCCCTCACAGCGAGGAGGTTCCAGGTTTGAATCCCCGTCTGACAGGAGCCTCTCTGTGTGGAGTTTGCATGTTCTCCCCGTGCATGTGTGGGTTCTCTCCGGGTACTCCGGCTTCCTCCCACAGTCCAAAGACGTGCTCGTTAGGTTAACTGGTGACTCTAAATTGTCCGTAGGTGTGAATGTGAGTGTGGCTGGTTGTCCGTCTTTATATGTCAGCCCTGTGATTGGCTGATGACCAGTCCAGGGTGAGAGAGAGAGAGAATCCAGAGTGTGTCAGAGTCAAACATCAGAGTCTGGAGGTGTGTAGGATTATAATTAAAGTTGAAGTTGAGTCATGGCACTGGAGTGGGACACAACGAAATAAAAATGCTTTTACGATCATAGAAGACGATTCATACGTCCAGAAGCTGTCGGTTAATTTGAAGTGTGTGTCATAAAGTATAATTGCTGTGACCGAATCCAAACATGGACTCGTTCTGGTCTTGTTTATGACGGTGCAGTTACCATGGTTACAAGATTGTGGATTAATTTTAAGCCCCGATCAGGAAGTGTTGTGTTAGTATGAGACGTGGCGTGTTCACTCAAACGCTAAACAGACGTTCTGTTGCCCTCTGGGGCCCCCTGCTGGACCCAAACATTAACGACACAGGCCAAACTTTAGCCGCTCTAGGAACTACATTGTTGGAAACAGAATCGAGGAAGTTAAAGACTTTAACCCTCTCTGTCAGTGGCTCCGTCTAAGGAGGTGAAGCGTGGAGGTCAGGGAGGAGCCCGTCTGAGGAGCAGCAGTGACGGCAGCATGTACAGCAGGCGAGGAGTCGGCCTAACAAACAACAACTCATCGTCATCCTCACCTGTGCTCTTCAACCCCAAATCAGGTACAAATACATCTCCATGTACAGATTCTAAAGAGAATTTAGATACGAGGTGCAGAATCAGATTTTGGTTTTAGTGTTAGAGTTTTCGTTGAGCGCAGGAAAACAGTCAGAGTAGAGAGAAGAAAGGGTGCAAAGAGGTCCATCGTAAGGCAACTTCAGGAACCATCAACAGTCATCTTATATTAATGATAAAACCTGGTTAGGAACTTAAAAAAGAAGCCCAGCAGCTCTCCTCTGCCCACTTCCCAGAGTCAAAAAAACCCACACAAACATTTCTCCCTCTCCCTTTGTTCACCTCAGGCCACGCCCCCTACACACCTGTGTCTACCTAGCTGAAGCAGGTCACATGACCAGGCTGACTGCAGACTTCACCCCACACAGAAACATGATATACAGGGACAGAGACATCGCAACAGGATTTAACCAGGCAAGAAATTAATTTAAATTAGATCACTTTAAAATAATAATACAGCAGTCTCCTCCCTAACCGGTTTGGCCATGTCACAAACTGCATCAAAGTGCAGCTGCTTGTAAATTACGTTTTCCCAACATCAACTCCAGTCTCGCTCCATAAGATGCGGCATGCCCAAAAGGAAGTCGGGAAGAATCAAGATCCAAGTCTTTACACAGTCATTGTGCAGGACGTCGAAACTACAAAGACGTTGTTTGTAGTTAACTATTGGTCACATAGGAAGCAGAAAGTTCTCCATCAGTCTGCAGGGTGGAGCTGTGGTGGCCGTGTGGTAGGACAGGTAGTATCAGACAGAGCCTGCAGTCAGTTTAAGATGGCATTGCTGCTTAAGGTGCGTTGATGCTGACACTAGATGAATCAGGTGTAAACAAATGGTTCCTTTGAGCGTCTTTAGGACTCTGAGGGTTCGACAAAACCTCGGTCCAGGATGACAAAGACGTGGTGTGATAATATATATACATATATATATATATATATATAAACCGTCATGTTGTTGTTTCATGTCCAGTGTTGAAGAGACCAGTGAGCACCGAGGAGCTGCAGAGACCCGGAGGACCGTACATCAAGAAAACCTTTACAGTAAGTCAGTTCATTATCCTCAGAACAAACATGGAGTCTGGTTAGTCTGTAGAGTTTCACCGCAACGTTTTCCAAACAGCCAATTTAATAACTTCAAATTGTTGCAATATGACAAAAAGAACACTTTAAGGGCAGTGAATGTTGTTTAGCAAATTCCCTGGTATCAATGTACATATGAATCATGGTGATGGAAGATTGGCGATTCTGGAGCGACAGATGAGTGGGAAACGGCGCCGGCAGGCCATCGGCAGATGCAGCTGAATTAACTGTGCCATGTCGCTGTGGAACTGGCCTGCCACAATTAACAGCGGCACGCCGGTGCTCCCGAAGCGGCATGTTCATGTGCTGCTTTTTCGATCGAAGTGATTACATCCTGTTACTATAGTAATCTGAATATGTTCCTCAATCATAAGTTCTTTTGTTTCTACACATTTAAGTCCGGAGTCGAGTCGATGAAGGGAGGAGTTTTCCTCCGCTGCAGATAAATATGCGACTTTCCTCCATGTGTGTTCAGATTGTGGCCGATGCAGTCGGTTGGGGGTTTGTGGTGCGAGGGAACATGCCGTGTCACATCCAGGCGGTGGAGCCCTGCGGCCCAGCTGCTGCTGCTGGGATGAAGGTAGGAATCATGGGAAATGGAGTTTAACTAAAGGCAGTTACATTATCGTCCAAGGCCTCAGCTTGTGCAGACAGCTGAGTTGTCTAAGCTACATTGGGAATCTTCTGTTTTTATTGTAACACAGGTGACATCTACTGGCCATGAAGGGAACTACAGAGTGTTTTTAAATTGTATAGCGATTTCTGATTGGTTCATGTGTAGTAACTCGCTGCAGAGAGACGTTTGAATGCCATAAAGCACACTCGGTGCGATCATGGTGGTCTGCCAGGTTTCCTCTTTGACTAACTGTCTGGTGTCTTCGCTCTCTGAAGGTTTGTCAGTTTGTGGTTTCGGTCAACGGGATCAACGTTCTTCATCTGGACTACCGGACCGTTAGCCACCTGATCCTGACCGGACCGAAGACTGTGGTGATGGAGGTGATGGAGGAAACTGAAAACTGAGCGGTGGAAGAACCTCTGCTGGACGGGCACAGAAAAACTTTTAAGAAACGCTAACAGGTGCGAGTCCTGTCTGAGGTTTCCTGAACTATAAACCCCAGAGAAGAACTCTGGAAGAGGAAACCTTTTCAGGAACTACATGAGAAAGATTCTGTTTCTACACGGCGGCCATGTTTCTTTACATTAATAATATGGAAGATAAAACTCAAGATCATCTTTTGTGCTGAATGACGGTCACATCCTCTGAGACATTCGCTCCTTTAGACGAGTGGCCTCAGTAAGGACTCCAATCTGACGGCCTTTAAAGTCGGACATGACTCTCAGAACAGGACCGATCCTGTGCACTCAAACTATAATGTTATTGTTTGTGTAGACAGAATAACGACTTCAAATGCACATTTTTAATGTTCAAGTATCCCTCAGTCTGATTCCTCCACTCGAGGCCTGATTGACAGAGGGATAGCGGAGATTTTGAACTTGCTAAACTCGTGCAAATGAGACAAAAAAAACATGTAATCCACAAACCACACACGGAGGGTTAAACGCTCCCCAAACTGCGCTGCGGAGCAAACGGCATCTCTGTGTTCTGATTGTCCAGATGTAAATGAGCTATTTTCCACTTTTGGGGCAAAATTGTCCCTTTGCAATGCTGATGAGCATCATTGAAAATGTCTAGTTCACAAGCACTTGCAGCCCTGCAGAGTTGGAGTAAAACCTCTACGGCCTGCTGAGAGTCGGTGGTAACTGTAATAATGCTAACAGTCACATGCTAACTTTCTGGTGAACGTGACGATTCGACCTCAGTGTGACTCTGTATGCGGAAATAAACTCTGCAAACACGCTTTGACGAGACGATTAGTTTTTTATTTAAAGGCTTCATTTGGGTTGTCTGAGGCTCAACCCCGGCTACAGTCTGGGCCGCTCAGCAGGACAGGGAGGAGGGTCGTCTTTTTTTATCAGTTGGCTTGATTTACGATCAAGCATACGATGTGACATCTGAACTTCCCAACAAACCGATAAAGATGTCAACCCCCCTCTCAGAGCTCGGTCAGGATGAAAGCTTCTCTCCACAATCAGATGAACACAAGAGCTATGTGTAAGAAGATCTGAAGCTTCATGGGCGCTTTGCGCTTGAATATCAATAAGACAAAATGCTGTGAACTGGATCTGAGAAAACAGACGATGGAGCTCTTAGCAGACGGGATCCATTCTTAGTGAAAATGAACATTGTTCTAGTTTGGGGTGTAAATATGGCCTCGGCTTAAGTGAGAGGAAAAGGAAGATTTCTGTTCCTGTACTGCGTCCGTCCTTCTCTTCAGTAATGCAGCTACTCTCCTCAAATGTTTGTTTTCACTTATCTCTTAAACAATCTTTCAGTTTCTGATGAAGGCACTGTGTTCTTTGTGTCAACCTTTTTATTTTATTTATTTAAAACTTCTTGTTTTTCTATTTTAAAGGAGCAATATGTAACTCTGACACCTTGTGTTTAAAATGGGTACTGCAGTCCAGATTCTAAACATTGTAGAGCGCTGTCTCCCCCCGCCCCCTCCTCTCTAGAGTCGATGCTCACGTAGGTTGCCATGTGGTGGACACTGAAGCTTCAGTGTTTATCCAGCTCTGCATCGGTCTGTAAACCTTTCTGTGTTCTAACCTCTCTCCATTTTTCAAAAGCATCTCCAATATTGATCCTAGTTTGAGCACGTTTCTGCTCGTGGAGCTTATTAGAAACATGCAGAGACTTTTTAAGTCGGGTACAATCACTTCTATCTGAACCAGTTCTCTTGCCCGCTTCCATCACTGCAACACCTGTTGGTTTGACATGATAACTGGTCTCATATTTGGCAAACCGAGGGGTGTCCAAAACGGCAGTGCCTTAAAACCGCCTACCTTCTCGAGCATACAGGACCAGAATCTAAAGTTAGAAGGAGGACATACTGGCTGCTGCATTGTTGTCAGAGAAGCCAGCACTTCAACATAGCATGTTTCATTAATGTCTGATCATATAGTAAGGTCACTTCATCATTTCACTCACTACACATTTTACTGAGTGGACCTTTAAGGGATGTTTCCTTTCTCTGTATAAAGCGATCACAGACGGTGTATTTATCAGAAGCTTTGAAGGTTTGACGTGAGATCATGTTGTTGACGCCTCGCTGACAGTTGGTGTTTTCTTCATGAGGGCCGTTTGGACTTTTAACCCTGCGTGCCACCTCACTGCCTCGTCCACACAAACACATTACCCGTGTGTATTAAAGCTGCAATCACACACGTCCTGACACGTGCCCCTCCCTCAGGCGTGTTTACTTTTCCATCCACTCTGTGCGACGTCTGATTCCCAGAAGAGGAGGAGGAGAGGATGAAGAGAAGTAGATCAACAACTTCACTACAAGAGGAGGCAGAAGTGTTTTTTTGTTTTGAACCCTCACACAGTTTCTCTCGTCTTTTTAAATCCTTAAACTGTATTTGTGTCTTTAGTGTTTGTGTGATTTTCCTCCGCTCTGTTTTATCATGTTTTTTTCTCTGCAGGGTCTGGAGACTCACGTTGTCTCCTGGCTCCTCTCACACCTTTAAGCGCGTATTAAACGTCTGGCTGCATGTTGTTTCAAAGACCGGGTAACGAGGAAATCTTCACTATGCTGTTAACGTCGAAGGTTTCATGTGATCTACATGCAAACAGTGTGCTCTTAGAGTGTGACATCACGGAAGATGAAACTGAAGTTTCTATTTTATATGATTTAAACTTTTGTGCGGCATTCTGCTTCTAACTGCTCAGCCTGTCATTTCTGTTTGCCTTGCATTGTGTTTGATTGGTTGGTTGTGTTCATGTGGATTACAAAAATACAAATAAAAAAAAGCAGGAAGGTTTCATTAGTTTCTGGTTTCGTTTTGTCTGGTTGTTTGAATTTAATTTCCTGTTTTTATTTTGACATCCATCCCTGTGTGTGCATTCCCCTCGTCTTTAGTGTTTCCTGTTTTAATTTGGAGTGCTTGTCCCCGGTGTTTCTTGTCTTCCTTCCTCCCTTTCTCTGGTTTCACCTGTGTCTGATTGACGCAGTGTGGATTTAGGGTACTTCTCATGTCTCTTATGGTACGTCCCTCTCTTAAATTGCATCCACATATCCTTCACTTGCTTCCCTCACTTGCGTCTTAGTCCCTCCCACCAGAGATGCACGGAGAGACATGAGGAAACGAAGCAGAGGAGAGAGGAAACAAGGAAATCTGTTTCAGCGTGCCAGAGTTTGCCGGAAGTTTCCGATTCATTAAAATCAAGGAATGATCCAATATTGCGGCCTCTGTCTTTTTGTATTGAAACAGTTATAAATAGTATTAGACTTTCACTTAAACATAAAAAAATCTCAGTTTAAGACCAAATAAAAAGAGTCAGCAGACCGCAGAATGGAAGAGTTTTATTCTGCAAGTGAACCGAAGCTTGAACCGAAGGTAAATGGACTTTTTGGAATATCCAGTTGCCTTTGGATCATGCTTCAATGACCATGACCGGAACGACTGGGCGCCTCCTCAGATATTCTGCAGGTGAGGAGGAGGTCAGAGCTGCTCCACAGTCAGGTCATATGAACACATCAGTGACGAGGCAGTTTGCAGCTCCACCAGAAGGTGGCGGCACCGTCTCTGTTTGATGCAGCAGTCTGTCATGTTCTCTGCTGTGATTGCTTTGTTTTTGGTATCAAATGACATCAGTGCAATATCAGATTAATACACGAGGTATATGTAAGACTCGCAGACGGCCCTGCAGGGAGGTGAACTTGATGCATCGTGCTGACCACTTCCACTGAAGTTATTTACAACATTATGATGCAGAGTGTCCCTGGGCGGGCGGGCAGTGGGCAGGTAATATTGCGTCTGTGTGCACTTCTGCTGGCGTCTTGAAGAAGCTTCAAGCTAACTTTGGGAATCAAGGTCGATAGATTTGATGAACAGACGCACAAAAAGCTTCAAGTCAGAGACACTGACACAAACCATGGAGCTGAGAGGATGTGCAGAGTTAAGATAAACTTTGATTGTGGTTGCTGTGGTTGTCATAATACCAGAATTTTAAATGTTGATGTAACACATATTAAGAATCGAATGATAGCCGAGCAATACCATGCCGGTTTAATACCACGGTAACAAAAGTAGAAGTCCTAGGCACCAATATTGGACCAAACACTGCAGACAAACTCTGCACATTGTCTAAAATGCACAAATAGGCCGACATATTTCCTGCAGTTGAGGCCGTTGTGCAAAAGTTAGTCTGCACTTCTTAACCGTGTGTATCACCAAGCCTGTTACCCAACGAGACATTAAACAACCTGAGGGTGTCAGAGAAAGAGAGACAAAGACTTTAAGGGATGTTCATTCTGTGAAATCCAGACACAAAGAGGATTCTTTCCCCTTTTCTTAATTATATAATATCAGAACGTCCTAACATATGATCATGTTGTGAAATCCTGGGGTGGGGCTTTCTGCTGTAACTTTCCTGCTTTTTCAAAATGACTGTCATTACTGACATTCTCTGCCGTCAGCTCAGGGGATCCTCCCGTGATTTAGGCCAAGTTCATAAAAAAAGAAGTCAGAGTTCAGTGAGGTTGTATGCAGGGTTCGAGAACATAAATTGTAAGACCTGAGGGCGTGAGGTGAGAGGAGGCCGAGTACAGTACGAGCTCTCACATTTCACAGCCTCATCTTATTGGTTTCTCTCTCATCCTTAAATATTTCTAACTGCTCTGGTACAAAGAAAAGTTGTTCCTGCTCCTGTTTAGATTGATTTTGAATATAAAATCAGCTCTAACTCCTCATGAGATCCTTGAGCTCCAGGGGGAGGGTTCACTCCTCTCTTCCTGTCCTGATCACATCCTCTCCTCTCGCCTCAGTGATAAGTGAGGCGGAATGACATTCCTGAAAGTTTCAGAGGATTTCAGGGAATTCCAGGTGAGAGGCTTTGCACTCGGAGCTTGTAGAGACACATACAAGAAAAACACGAGAGTGGACGGACTGGAGGAAGGATCAACGTGAAACTGCGGGGCGATGATTTAAGGGATTTGTCTGCCATGTTGTCTCAAAGCAACACCCCGATCCAACCATTGATTTCAGCATCAGCTGAATGAAATCATGTCTGTGGGTAAAGTTTAAATCCTGCACGATGAGAGAAAGTATTGATGAACAGTGGGCCACTAAACTAAAAATAATAAGATGTCTGTAGTCTGTGTATCCAAGAAAACATGATGAAGGTTAAAGCTTTAGCTGACGGTAGCCTAGTGGTAGGTGCAAATGTCCAATGCACAGAGGCTTAAGTCTTTTAGAGCAGGCTACTCGGGTTCGAATGCGACCCGTGGCTTCCCTGCATGTCATTCCCCGCTCTCTCTCTCCCTCTCTCTCCCCGGTTTCTGACTCTATCCACTGTCCTATCTAAACAAAAATAGACATAAAAAGCCCAAAACTAAGTCTTAAAAAAATCTTTAGCTGACTGGGCTTTCTCTTTTCTGCAGCTCGGATCATAACATGAGCGTTGACAGCTCGTGATGACAGAGTTGAAACGAGGCGTGGCACTGCCGCGGCAGCAGCCAAACTAAGCTTCAGGAAAGATTTCAGTCGCTCCAGCATCATCCGCTCGTGCTGTGATTGTGTTGGACCGCTCGATAAACAGAATGTAAACTAGATGCTGCTGCAGCGAGTGAGAGGAGAAATGAGATGAGCAAAAACAAGAGGCCACAAAATTACCCCTGAGATGCCCTCGAGCAAAAACTAAAGGTGTACTGAGCAGCTTTCAGACAAGGAAGTTAACCTTTTACTCTCTGAGTCCTCATACAGTTTCTAACGTTTGACTGCTGATATCTGCCGCAGCCGTCTTCCCACCGTCTTTTGATTTTCTCTGGGTTTCGAATGAGAAAAAGGTCTTCACTATAAAAATAGTAAAAGTAAAGACAACAATCGCTTTGTCCTCATAACTCCTTTTTCTGAACTAAAACTGGTTCAGGAACAAATCTCCAACCAGCACATCGACCCACATCGTTAATAAGCAGCAAAATCACATCTATAACATCAGGACTTCTGACTGAGAGAGGACAAAAGGGAAGTAAATACCTCTCGGGCTCTGAGTGGCTAACAGGTACATGTTTGAGAATTGCTCCCTTTGATTGCTCTGGCTAGTTGCAAAGTGAGCTGTAATGATTGTAATGGAGCTCTCCGGGAGAAAATGCTCTCAAATTGCCTGTTTTGGTCCCTGACAGGCTCAGGTTGTTACTCTGAGTGTGTGACAAATTTACAGAAAGGATCCCTGCTGAAAGAGAGAGCTTTTTGTTGATTTTTTTTAACCACAAACAGCTGGGACATGAGACATCAGACGCCTTCGTTTTAGCGCGCAGCACACAGGAGACTCTGCTCGCCGTCCATCAGGACGTCTGTTTGTGTGTTTTAAAAGTGAAACTTGAGTTCTGCACGACGTGCGTACAAGACGAGTTCACGCAAAACACAGAACGGCTCAAGAAAGTGGTCAACAAGCAGATCCCGTGTTCTGAAAGGTTTAGTGATGGTTTGTCTTAACAGAGAGAGAGAGGGAGAGACAAAGAGAGAGAGAGAGGGAGAGAGAGAGAGAGAGAGAGAGAGAGAGAGGGAGAGGGAGAGAGGGAGAGGGAGAGACAAAGAGAGAGATAGAGAGAGAGGGAGAGACAAAGAGAGAGAGAGAGAGGGAGAGACAAAGAGAGAGAGAGAGAGAGAGGGAGAGAGGGAGAGAGAGAGAGAGAGAGAGAGGGAGAGAGGGAGAGAGAGAGGGAGAGAGAGATAGAGAGTCTGGCAACATAAGTAAGACAATTTTCAAATCTTGACCGATTTTAAAAAATGGGAGACCACCGACATGAAGACGGTTTGTCCTCAGAAACTCTTCACAGTGATCACACGGGACTTCGGAAGAAATACAAATATGGTGGACGATGGTCGTGGTCAGCTGACTGTGTGGTTTGACTTCATGAGACGTTATAAAGACACTTGTGTTGTTGCCATAGTTACACAAGCTGCTATTCTTCTTCAGTATTCCTCCCGGCTCGGTGCTCAGTTCTGTTTAACTTGCCGCCATGTTTGTGAGCTCTTAAAGTGAGGCAACATCCGGCTGGTGACACTTCCCGGTCTGCTCGCTCTCGCTCTCATATCATTCAAGATCGGAAAGGCTCCAACTGGATCAGGAGCAGGACAGTAACTGTAGTGACACCACACACAGCAGGATTATTTGGACTAATAATCGGTTGATTAATCAAATCAGGCCACGCCTTCACGACAATCGTCTGGGTTATTATCGTCCAGTGTGGAGTCAGCCCTAGTGGACCAAATTAGACACAGCATGTGTTGTGGCTGAAGCAATCTGCCAGAGCAATTCCAAAATTAGACGAGTTGCGTCATTTAGACCCGAATAGTGTGAAAATAAAAAGATCTTGATTTTCATGCCACTTCATCAGCTTTTATTTAATCCGTGAGAGCGCACACATACGCGCACACACACACACACACACACACACACACACACACACACACACACACACAGACACACACACAGTCATTATTTCCCACTTGGTCACAATCAAGGCCTGATGTGTGAGCGTACCTGTGACTCTGCAGGTGAACGGGTTCATGTTCTTGTTTTCTGCAGAATAACAGAAACAGACTTTGAGTTCATTTCAGTTCAGTGAGTTCGTTATCTGCCGTCTCATAATGAAGTCTGCGCGCTCTGCTTCATTAAAGCGGGACAGAGAAGATGCTCTGATCCCCAAAACACGACGTCCGCCGCCATCACACAGTACACGGTGATGTTAGCAGCAGAGATGAGTCAGTGTTCCCTGTTTGACAAAGACAAACCTGTCGTTGGAGACGAGTCATAACTTTGACAAAAACAACAAAATATGTGATTTAAATTCATGCCACAACATCAACTTTCTTGATTAGTTTCTAGTTCTATTAGTTTTGCCAGAAACATATATAGACCGATAGAAACCCTGGCACATAGACTCAGACGATAGAAACAACACACACCGTGAACACTAGAGATCATGATGAACAACATGAAACTGAGAATGTATAAAAACGTCTGTTAAACCATCATTTAAAGGTCACATATGATGTAAAACATTTCACCATGTTTCCCAATGTGTCTACAAACCCCCCAATGATGAGAAAAGTCCATCCTCTCTGTCTTCTCCCTGCTCCACTTTTCAGAAAATGTGTGCTCAAACAGGCCGTTTGGAGATTTTCCCTTCATGACATCACAAAGGGCAGTAACCCCTCCCCCAGGTGGGTGACACTCCCACAGCTAGCGTTCCATTTGATCTTGAAAGTCGGAAATTCCGAGTTGCCGGTTTGATACATCATCAGGAACGCTCCCTGAAGTCCGACTCAGAAACTCTGAGTACCTTCAGTAGCCTGAGTTCAAATCCAACATGGCTGCTGCGTGCATCAACAGTCACGTTTCAGATGTAACTGTGGTGTTTATGAGCAGCTTAGTCCTCTTTGTGTAATTAAATCAATCACACTGATAGTATCGCGTAAGTTCTATCTTTAGCCCACCAACTATCACATGGTGTGTTGTTATCGTCTGGTCCATCCATATAGCCTGTCAGACTCATAACTGGCCTCAGTCCCAGCTTCCAATTTTAAAACACATTTCCACCAAAAAGGTATCGAAGCATTGAACCTTTTGGCATCCTTACCGTAAAGTGATCACTCAGTAACTCTCAGTGACTCCAACGAGTATGGGCTTTTATAGTTATAAGACTAAAATAGAAGTTAAAAAATGTTTATATTCTTAAAGTAGTACAGAAACACGTAAACAGATTGAAGCTGAACTCCTGCAGAAGAAAAGTAAAGATGTCAAACTGTTCATTAAATCTGCAGAGAAACTGACGTCTGAAGGGAACAAAGTGAACTGTACAAGATTCTGTTTCTGATTAGGACACGACGAGAACGCTGAGAGACACTCAGTTCTCCTGTTGGTTAAACATTCGAGGTACAGAGAGAGAGGGAGAGAGAGGGGGAGAGGGAGGGAGAGGGAGAGGGGGGGGGGAGAGAGGGGGAGAGAGGGGGAGAGGGAGGGAGAGGGAGAGAGAGGGAGAGAGAGAGAGAGAGAGAGAGGGAGAGAGAGAGAGAGAGGGAGAGAGAGGGGGAGAGAGAAGGAGAGGGAGAGAGAGAGAGAGAGAGAGGGAGAGAGAGGGAGAGAGAGGGGAGAGAGAGGGAGAGAGAGAGAGAGAGAGAGAGAGAGAGGGAGAGAGCAGAAAGAAGCCCATCATTCATTCAGAGCTCTGTGCTGTGTCAAAGATAAGGACACCTGCACCTGCTGCAGCTCCGTGTGCACGTTACTGTGTTCCTCTGGAAACGTCTACAGGCTTACAAGATCAGTGGTTTTGGGGAAGGGGGGGGGGGGGGGTGTAGTTGAGAGATAGTTCAGTGGATAGGGTCAGAAGTCAGGGAGAGAGAGTGAGAGTGGGGAATGACATGCAGGCCGGGCAACATGCTCAGAGGACTGCAGCCTCTGTATATTGGGCGCTCACACTAACCACTAGGCGCCCCACAAGATCATTTTTATTATTATGTACTAACACTTCGTATGGTGGAAGAATGTCAACATGAGTGTAGCAGCTAATATTTAGTTTAAATGGTAAATGGACGTGAGCTCGTTTAGTTCTTTCCTAGTATTCTGACTACTCAAAGCGCTTTAACACCGCAGGTCACAGGAGTTGGTCTGCTTCCTTTTGGACAGGCAGCTTGTGCAAGCGTTCGCTTGCAGTGTAGGTACAAGCAGTAAACGTACACACTACGTCCTGCAGGGAGTGTGAGCTTCTGGGGGCGATGAGCTCAGGAAGAGGAGCCCAGTTGGAATGTTGTGTTTACAAACTGCAACCAACATTTCTACGGACTGCACCTTTAACGTTAGGAAATATTACATAGGAAATGCTAATTATTATGTTTGTTTGTGCACACAAACTTCATGCCCAGTTTGGCCACCCAAGCCTAAAAAAGTCTGGACACGCCCCTGCTTTCTCCGTCTCCTGAGGGGGACATAACTTTGGAAAAAAGGGGGAAAAGCATGTGCACTTGAATATGTCTTCTCTGGTCTAATGTCGGAATCATTTCAATGTAGACATAAACTAGGACTTGTGTCTGTGTGGATTGTACTCCTTTTTATTCTGTGGCCTTATGCAACCCACCTTGAAGTAGAGTGAGTGTAAAACCAGTGAGGCGCTTTCCATTCTTTCACTTTCACAACGAGCCACCTGCCCAGGAGTCAGGAGGACACAGAGAGGAGCCCTGGGGAGCCACACAGCCGGAGGTCACAGAAACACACAGGCCCTCTCAGCCTGCTGCCGCTCAAACACATATTTTAGTGTGCAGCCTCGCCTCGCATTAAACCAGGTAAAAGGAATGAATAGCTGCAGGGCAGGATGGTGAATGAAGCGGGAAACACCCATCAGTCCTCGGCAAGTCTCAACTGAGAGGAGAACAGAGTGCACCGTCAAGTTACATACAGCTAGACAGGAAGCACTGATGTGTGCTCTTCATATTTAAAGCAGGAAAATTAAATTATATCTTCATGATGCATTTAAGATATTTTGGAAAAGACAAAGTCTGAAACTGTTTGTCTGTTGTCTGTCTTAGTGATGAATAAAATTTGGCTTCTTACCTTTCTTACAATAAATATACTATATACAAAATGATTTTACGGTTTTTATGCTGTTGTATTCTTTTGTTTTTTAGTGTAAGTGTTTGGATCAGCGTGTTAGTGTGTGTGTGTGTGTGTGTGGGGGGGGGGGGGGGGGGGGCGGCTGTGCACTACGTCATGTACCTTAACAACCTCCAGGGACAGTGGGGGTCCACAGTCTGTAGAAACCTTTATTTTTGGGGGTCATGAGATGAAAAGTTTGGGAACCCCTGCTCTAACGTAGTGATTACCAAAGTGGGGGTTGGAAGAGTGTGATTTCCATGGCTGTAAACATTTTGATATCTTCTGTTAAAACTGGCTTTTTTTGAATGGGTGTGTATGTGTCTTCCTGTGCTTCTGCATCCAGCCTCTAGTGGACACTCAAGGAACTGCAGGATTTTGCACTTCAGCATCGGCTTCATTCTTCCAGAGGCTGCCTCTCGATTGAAATACATTTTGTGGGGTCTAATGGAAGGTGTTTCTTTTTGGATGAACTGGATTTAAATATCCCCCACTGATGGCAGGTGAATGCAGACTTACCTTGAAGAATGCAAACAACAAACAAATACTACAGGCCCGGTTCTATGAGGGTGCAAAAGGTTGCATTGCAACCTCATTTCTGCTACCTAAATTGTTTGAACGTGAAAATATAGCAATATATATATATTTTTAACAGTAATTAATAAAGGCTTTCAAATGACAACAGTGACTCAGATCGTGTTTATTAGGCTACATCCATGATCTGGGGCCCGTTTCTGAAAGAAGATTTAGTGCAAACTCTGAGTCTGTTAACCCTGAAATGAGGGAAACTCTGGGTATTCCGTTTCAGAAGAGGAGGTCGAGAAAGAGGGGTAACTCCAGCCCCGTTTCAGAGGGCGAGGTTACTTTACCTCTGAGTCAGTTACTATGGTAACGTGAGCAGCTGTTTTCTGTTACGCCACTTTTCTCTCCTTTGCCGCTGCAGCAGTGTTACTTTTGTTTCCTTCTTAAAACCTGTTCATATTCGTCGTAGCCTATGGCCACATGAAGATATTTATATATTTGGAGATGGTTAAAGTACGAGGATCTCTTTTTTGTAACCTGTTGCCATGTTGAATCGTAGAATCGGGGCTCCATTCATGTTGGCTTTTTATCGTTGTGGTGCACGCGCTGAACACCGAGTGGACCTACTGAGAGTTGATTTAACTAATTCAAATCTGCTGATCTGGAACCGAACACTCAGAGTTTCCCATCTGAGAGTAAATCAACTCAGAGCTCAGGGTTAGACTGAGAGTTTGTTGAACCTTCTTTCAGAAACGGGCCCCAGATGGTCAGGACATGCCTGTTCCCCGGGGACCACATGAAAGACCCATAACACCTGATCTGTTTTTAATTTCTGTTGCCTGTCACTGTAGCTGAATCCTCACTAATCCAAGACCCTAAGTCATTTTGTTCTAGAAACGGGCCTAAAACACAATGTTAGCAGCAAAATAGCCTAAAAATGCTATTAGCCTACTTCTAGGTCTTAACAATTTTGGGGTCTTGGTACTTTGTCTTAAAACATCTAATAATAAGGACACAACATTATTGTTTGATTAACTATTCTCTATTTCATGGAAAGCAATTAATAACGTACAATGAAATCATACAATTGTAGAACATGAAAAACGATCAGTAGCATACAGTTGGACGCTGGGGGAATCTGATTGGTTGAGAAAATCCGCAGTGGGAGGAGCTTAAATAATTGATTGACAGCCGTTGATTATCGTTAGTGTATTCTGATTGTTAACTAAAGAACTCCATGATTTGGGATGAGATAAAATTCGGTTTTAAATTTGTTTAACGTATTCACAGCCTTATTTATTTTCTCTTTCTGCATTTATGAATTGATCATTAAAGGACGGAACTTCTTTAAAGTGGTTAAACTAGTTATCTCAGAGAGCTACAGTAAAAGGCTCGCTAGCTAAACAGCGACAGTAGCTAGCATGAACTTGGCTAATATAACGCGTTATCCTAGCCACCAGCTAGCAAAGTATGAAAGAAAAGAAAAGAAAAGCTACATGAAATGGTAGGTTTATTGTCATTTTATAGGTTTATTGTTGATTTCACGTCAGACATTTACAGACAATTCTGTTATCTAGCTTCAGCATCAATTAGCTAACATTAAAAACTGTAATGAGTCCTAATTTCTTCCACGGAAAGAGTTTATTAAATTTAAGATATATCCATCCTACCCTCAAATCAAATCAAACGCTCAAACCAACCCCAAAACCCCGGCTTCAATCAACTACTGCTAAAACATAATCATTATACAAACTCTCAACTCTCACACCACAACATTGTTCAACATCAACATATTCAACACATATACACTCCTCAACTCTCTTCTACCTCTCAAGTCCCCTTTACAAAGCACCTTCTCTCGCTCCCCTACTCTCTATCACTTCTTTCACTTCTTGTATCCTTTCTTAGGTATTTCATATAGTTTTGTAATGTATTTGCTGGTTGTAGTCTGGTGTGTGTCTATTGATGTCTTAGTATTTTGCTGTCTTTATTTGTATTTATTTATTTATTATTTTTTTTTTTTACTGTGTTTTGAAGTTGTTGTCCTGACCTTGTCTGTTTGTTTTTGTGCCTCGTTTGTTATGTATAGGTCACCAGTTTGTCACTCTATTGCACCTAATAAAAAAAAGAAATAAAAAAAAAAGATATAACTTATTAGCTAAAGCTAAATATGGGGGAAACGTAGGACTATCATGATAGTCTAAATATTACAGGAGATGGTTAGGGTCATGCATGAGAAATAAGTAATAAATAAAGGAAGAGGAGGGAGATTTGTTGTCACAATGTAATACGAGAATTAAGTTGAAATATGGACAACATAGTTCAAACGTGGAGAATAAAACTGAAATACCATTTCGAGAATAAAGGCACAATTTCACGATAATTTATTTCAACTTAATTCTCGACATTTAGACGTTATTCTCTATATTCATAATGGAAAACAATCTTCCTCTTATCATGAGGCTATGTCTCTCTTCTGTAAAATATAAAACTCATACACAGCATAAAAAGGTAAAAAGGCAGGAAACTGATGTATATGTTATACCATTTAATTGTGTTTAAAGTGTGCGTTTTTAAATGCATGCAGGGTTAAAAATCACTGTAAACACTGTCCTGTGTTTCATGAAGTGTGATTGTCGTTTGGCCCTTTATTTTGAAAGGTTCCCCCGGTATCCTCGTGCGTTCTCGGCTCTGCCTTGTCTCGTGGTCGGGACTGTGCAGGGAGCGGAGAGTTGGTTGAACAGAGTGGATCAGACACGCTGTGTGGGCACTGCTGAGCTTGTCGTCCAGCTGTTCGGAGGAGAGCTGCGCAGCTTGGAAACGTATGATCTGAGAAGGTACGATACATTTTTTTTTTTTTTTAATTTACTCTCTGCGTCCTTCTGCTCAACACGCCCTTAGACCCACGGAGCTTTCCTCTCTCTCCACCTGAACACCTCGCCGCGTGGAGTTGGTACCTGTCTAGCTGATGGCGCAGCGGCGTGCATGCACACCTCACCTGTGCTCGTTTCAATTAAGGGAAACTTCCGCTGCTTTTATTTACGTTCAACTCGTTTCTCAGCCTTTTGGTGGCTGTTGTCTATTTATTTATTTATTGATGGTTTGTTTGTTATATGGACAGATGATAATATACACAGACAAACTGCAAACAGCCATCCAATGCATGCATCATGGTGTTTACAACGGAATGCTAATTTGCAGCAGCCGTACAATAATAAAGCAGTTAAGTTAAAGGGTAAGATGGGTGCAGCAGGATGTAAGGAGACACAGCTTTATAAAAATGTAATATGACTACAAGTCTGTTGCTGAACTAACCAGGGTTTGGTGTCTCTCCTCAAAGAGGTGAAGTTTGCAGTGAGTGATCAGGCAGCCAGCAGAACAGAAGAAGCTGTTTGCAATATTTAGACTTTACAATCTCCACATGAAGCTGCTCTGTGACTGTGCTCTTACTACTTTATATCCTGTACCTGTAGGCCTAATGCACCTTTACCTGCGAGTGACTGATCTGACATTAACTTAAAGATGTTTGAGAGATCGCAGGAGGGAGCAGTACTAATGCCATCTAGAGCTCTAAATCAGGTAGAGGCTGACACTCTAATTTGAACTGCAATGTCGTCATAAACTTACTATATTGAACTACAGTCACAGAGTAACTCCCCGAGGGTATAATCACAGATATTCTAGAGATTATTCTTAAAGTAAACACACTTAAAATCCCACGTGAGACTGCTGTGTAAATATATTGTCATCCTAATTCTACATTTTACAGAGAAAATGATTTAGATGTTTTTGTTTCCGTCTCATTGCTTGCCTTAAAACTGCAGCGTGCTGATGTGGTTAAAATGCCAAGTGCAAATTGTCAGCTGTGACGATAAATTATACAACAGTAGCATGAAATTAAAAGTTTGCTGCAGCGCTAGTTGGAAACTAAAGGTGTTTTTTTTCGGGAGACACATCAGAAGCAGCGATCTGACGATCATGCAGTGCGCGTAGTTTGACTCTCTTGTTCCTCCTGGACAAATCAAGACAACGATCTCAAACCACTTCACCACAGTGGGCGATTGTTTTCACTGAGAATCGTCCCTTCTTTGTTCTTTCCAATTTGCTCTCTTATGTAACTCGACATCTTTTGTAAGTAAGGGACACCTCAATGATTTTCAGGCTTTAAATAAAGGTTTGAAATGAAATGTAGTTATTAGAAAACGTCTGCAGTCTCTCATCTTTAGAGCTCATTATTACCTCATGTCGTCTTTATTTTTTTAGAGTTTGAAGGGAAATGCTGCGGCTACATCCTTCTGCAGGGGATTATGCAGCTAGTAAGACTCACACATGTACAGTGTGTGACAGTCATGATACATGATTATTGATCTGCTTTATCCTGATCATTTTCAAGTTAACGTGCTGCAGGACCTGAAGGAGGAGAGAGGATAATTATCATGTGATACATTTAGCAGCTTAATTAGTGCTGAGTAATCAAATTTCAGTTATGATTTTGTCTTCCCACGATCATGAAAACAAAATAATCAAAATTAAATGATGACCGTGCAGCATGCGGTGTTTCACTCTTTCTGTCCAGAGTTTTTTCTTTTTTTTTTTACGTGTGGTAAATTCTAAAAGGTTTGTTGTTACATCATCACTCCCTAAAAGTCGTCAGAGAGTTAAAGTTTGATGAATGCACGTGATGCAGATGTTGTTAAATCACTGAGTAATCGTGTTTAATAATCATGATCTCAATATCAATCAAAACGATCGTGATTATGATTTTTGCCACAATCGAGTAGCCCTGAGCCTAATCCCAGGAGGGATGGTTAAACGACTAAACCAATGAGATGTCAGTAAAGGAGGGAGGTGTTGGAGGGGGCTGGGAGGTAAAAAAAAAAAAAAAAAAAAGACACCACCTGTGATGTAAAAGAACGCTTGTTTTTGTGTCAACACATTATTAAATGTCTCCTTGGTAACTACATGTTTAAAGTTGATTCATTTTGACTCCATTTAATGTCCTTAATATTGCAAAAGAATCCTGGATTACATGCTTTATATGTCCTCTCCCACGCTGTTTAAATTCCTTTGTGTCTCTTTCTCTCTCCTCACTCTCCTTATCTGTCTCCCCTTCTTGCTCCCCTTGTACTCCTTCTCTCCACCCTCTCTGTCCTCCTTTCCTTATCTTCTCCAACTTCTTTCACACATCCCTTTTTTCTACACTCTGTCCGTCTTGCTCCCTCCTTTCTTCTTCTTTATTTACATCCTTTCATCTGCCTCTCCTGGTCCCTGTCCTGTTTTTCTCCTCCTTAACCCCTTCTCCTCCTGGTCCCTGTCACCCTCTCTCTCTCTCCGTCAGGTGTGTGGTGTCCTCCTTTCTGCTGCTACCAGGATGCAGTTCTCAGTCACGCTGAGCCTCTGCCTGCTGGGCTTGGTTTTCGTCTCGCTGTTCCCTCAGCCAGCGCGGGGCCAAGGTAAGTACCTCCAATCAGTCTTTTCACTCAGGGGACAACAGGGGTCAACAAGGTCAATCAGGGTTAACCACACAGCTGCTCAGGACTTAACATGGCCAAACTGGGCTCGTAGAAAAGGACCAAAATGGACAGCCGTGTTTTCCCCCCCGCATGATTCCCTACAGGGCAAGCTATAGTCCCATTTATATGCTGTATAATCCCCTTAACAACTATAGAGACTTGGCTTTCTTATACTGCATTGTCCTCAAACATGGAATACCTGAAGTTCCTCTTTAAGCATGGATACAAGAGTTTACCATGAGCCCCGTTTCCACCAAGCAGTTCAGTTCAGTTCGTCACGGCACGCATTTCGTGGCGTTTCCACTATCAAACATCGGGAAAGGTCCCAAAATTAGCGTCCTACTTTTTGCTACCCTTCTGTTGGGGTGCCAAGTCTACCGGTCCGACCCTAAAAGCTGGAGCTTAACACTGCAGTCCGTTGATTGGTCGAAAAGGATCGTCACTTCCTGTGCGACGGCGCTAATAAAGGACGGCTGTACTTTTCCTCGCGGGCTATACTGTGTCGCGCTGCTATGAGGTCACGCTATTAAGTAGCTGACGCGGCTATCGGCATCCGGCTTACACGCCGCCTACCAAAACAAGAGTACGGTAACAACGGTTGGCTGCGGATACGCAAACAGGATCAGGCTTTACCGAACCAAACTGTACTGAGCCGTACTGGACCGCTCGGTGGGAACAGGGCTAGAGACTGCCATGAGTTTCAAAACGACTTATAGCCTCTTAACAGTTTTCTACCTTTACTGAGAGGACAATAAAGCCTGGTTTATACTTCTGCGACTATGTGAACCGGCGTAGATACAAAGCAGAGGTAAATCGGGCCGAAGGTTCACCACCACAGATCCAAACACGGCACCCTATGGAGTTCCTATATAGCGCTAGGCAGGGTCTTTCGGGGCTTCTCGTTGGGTTGCAGGGTTCCTGGAATTTTTCATCATCGCTCAAGCAGAGTTCCTTAGGCTTCTACAGTAGGTGGTGCTCAGCATGGAAGGGTTTCCTTAGACTTATCTTTGTTCCAGGGTTTCTAGGGCTTCTCTTTATGGCTTTAAGCAGGTATTTTTCTCTCATGGCTCTAAGCAGGGTCTCTCCCAGCAGGGTCTGCTGCAGGGTTTCCTGTGACTTCTCCTCATTGTGGCACTTAGCTGGATTTTCTAGAGCTTTGGTGCCAAGCAGGGTCTTCTTGGGCTTCAGATTTCGGTGCTTAGGAGGTTCTTTCTTCTGGCTTTCCATTGTGGTGCTAAGCAGGGTCTTCTTGGGCTTCAGATTTAGGAGGTTAGGGCCACCCAGGGTTTGCCACTTGACTTCCAGACCAAGCTATGCAGAGTCTATAGGTTCCTCATTCACAGTACCTGAAACTACAGGGCTAGAAACCTTCCTAAACTTCAGTCGCTGTCAGCATTATGAAACAGATTATAACCCTGGCCCTGTTGTGGAAATGCACAAACTATGTTTTATCTTTGCTCTCACTGAAATTTTGATTTGCTGCTTTGCTGCCAAAGGAAATTCCTTTGACCTGTGAAGTTTTTCTTTAATGAGTCCTTCTAATTTACATTTACCCCCATGTTTGTCTCAAAGGGAAAAGCCTTTAAGTCACATCATAACGAGAAGCTGTGTGTTTGAAAAGCTGCTCATTATGTCTCGTCTGTAATCACTCAAACAGGTGTGTGACATATTTATCTGAGGGAATCTTTCATCGCCTTTTTCAGGACAGATTTCGGTCTAACTCAGGAGTCGAATACTCCACTAGTCCCAGCTGTGATTTATCACTTGAACAAACATTTATATATTTGCGTGCAGCAGCATTCAGCTCGTGTACGTCTGTTAATTCACAGCGTTTGTGTGTTAAACTGAAGCACCTCACTGTCTGTTCATTCAAGAGCTCTTCTTCAGGAGTCCTTTTTTCTTTTGACAACCCGTGTTCTGACCTCTTTTCTTACCCTAATTAATTCGATTCACTTATTCAGCAATTAACACATAACCTCCCTCATTACCTCGTGTGCAAAGAGCCTCCTTAATGTCATCTTCATCATTAACAGTCTAATACAGTCCTTCTTCTAAGTCGGCGTTCTCTGTGGGAGTGCAGAGTCAATCACTATTCACGGCGTGTCTGAAATGATCTGTGCAGAGTGCCTCATTTTACAGCCGACCTGACGATGGCTTGACGATAAGATGCTGAATCTTTATTTGAATCTTAATGTTTTGGATCAGATAGAAGGAAGAAGAAACACGTTAGAGCGATGTTTCACTTTAACATCACTCAGGTACTTTTGCTCCTCCACAGCACGTTCAGCGTTTGCCACATTTCAAAGGGTTTTTTTTTTGGCGTTGTTGAACCGGACCGAACCTGCTCAGTCGTGTGGTGAAGAACCAAAGCCGCTGACATACGTCCATAACCATAAAGACAGAAGAGGGACTGAACCAGAGCCATCCCATAACCACTGAAAGAGTTTGAAAAGGTCAGGATGCTAACCTGCGAACCTGGACGACTGTCAGAAGATGTGTGGCGGCTAAAATGGAAGAACAGAGACGACAGCAAATTTCCAGATAGTCCGGGCGCGCCGCGTTCCTTCAGTGCCGTGTGCTTCTCCTCTAGTCAATGCTCCTGTTTCCACAGCAAGCGCCGCGGTCTGTCTCTGGAGCGTGCCAGCAGCGCCGCTGTGAGTCTCTTTTCGGCAGAGCTCGCTGCAGGCACGCGTCAAGTTGAACAAAATAGATCAACCGAGACAGGAAGTCAGACAAGGAAACAAACAGAGCATCTGGCCATTTTGAAACAATGAAACACAACATACAGACTCCTGATTGTATTTTCCATCACTTTATAAACATTTATTCGAAACAGGCGCCAGATGAACAACAAATCATCCTCAGGAAGACAAAGCAACATGTTGTTTGCACGTCGCTCTCTTTATTCCCGCGTGATCTTGTAGTTCTCCTGTGATCTTGTGAACCTGTGTGTACAGCTGTGCTCGCTATACTCAGAAACAGATTCATCGCGGCACGCCGCGCGCAGTCAGATGGAGCAAAACCTTGGCGCTAACATACCGCAGCTATGTGGAAATTGGCAGGAATGTAGCATTACTATACTTTGGTTTTGGGGTTTGCCGCTTTAACCTGAAAAATAAAAAAACTGAAACCTTTTGAAATCAGAGAAAAGCCTAAGAAATAAATAATGCTCAGCTTTTCCTTATTTGTTACTTCTGCTTACCTGAAGTCCAGAAAGATGAGGTTTGGAACCGAAGTGACAGCGTTAATAAATCTGCCAAATGTTTTATAATCACTCGATATTTGTTAGTTATTCTTCAACTAACATTTAAAATCCGGGCTAGAAATTATTCACGCCTCAGACAAAGGAATGCAGAAAATCAAAGCTGTAGCTCTCAACGTTTCTGCCTCAAACAAGCTAAAAGTAATCAATCATTGAAATCAGTGACATTTTAGTGAGAGTACCTTTAAGCTCCAAGAAATGTGGAGCTCTCTGTCTGCAGCTTTAACGGTGCAGATGAGGTTCAGCCTGATGCTTGTGTAACAGAATATGTCTTTGACTGTAAGGACACTGGTCAGGTTTTTGGCCGGGGTGTAAACAAAGCATTCCTCAGTGACGAGGCCATAGTGTGCTAACCTCGGCTACATCAGTGACCTGAGAAGAGCGGACGAGTTATGTTCAGCCTGGAGAGTCTCCACAGAAAACCTCCTCTGTACTGATTCCCTTAGAGCTCCAGAGGAGTCGGATAAGAGGACAGATTTTTAGAATGAAATGAAAATCAAATTGGACCCGGTAACGGTCACTGTAGATCATTCCTTTCAGTGATTCTGATAACCACACTTTTAACGTTTGGAGTTAAGACTGTTATTAAGTCATTACTTAGTCATGTCCTCTATTACTCGACAACACAACACCTTTCAGAAAATCCAATGAAAGAGGTGAAAGGTCAGGAAGGGTTTTTTAGTGGCTCAGGTTTGTTTTCCTCGCCTGCAGAAATAATGTAAGAAGTATCCGGAGGGTTTGTGTCGCTGGAGGGGAAACAGGCCGAGAGGGAATGTGGTCAAATGTCAGAGTTTTTTTAGTGGCTGCATTTTTTTTAGGTCACATTTTGAAAGCTTTCTTTCACAGAACCACTGACGCTCAAGAAAGATAATCAGAAGCTGACGGGGCTGGAGAGGAAATTGTCAGCATAAGAAATGGAGAAATAATTGGATTCAAGTTGAGCAGAAACTTTGAAAGCTTTAGTTTGCTCTCATAAGACGGAACCCTGTCTCATAAACAAAGGGGTTTATATTCACTCAGCTAACAACATGACCTGGATTCTTTGCTCCCGCTGAACATTTAAAATGCACAAACTTTGTGTGTGTGACTCTGCCGCACAGCTCACAGTGGGTGTGACGGACACTTCTCCTTCCCACAGCCGGAGCCAGCTCGGCTGTTTGCACAAGGTCCTCCATAAAAAATAGATGAGAGATGAAGTTCTCGTCCCGATAGGCGAGGCCCTTTGTCTTCAGCAGGCTGTTTTCTCAGCATACTCATCTCTCTGCGAGAACAACATCTCACAGAGAAGATGCAGTATGTGCTCTGTGTGTGTGTGTGTGTGTGTGTGTGTGTGTGTGTGGAATGCTGCAAAGGAACTGCTTGGTTTTCTGAAGAGGCGTGAGAAAAAAAAAAAAAAACAACCATCAAAGATTTTGTATGTGCATACACCAGGATATACTCTCCTCCAGTGGCACACAAACATGTATAATTCATTCGTACCCGTGCACATGCGTATGTATGTACTCGCACAAGTACACACGGCACACAACATCAGCACACTTCGACGACAAACAGAGAGGTGCGAAATCTGCTTCTCGAATCATTTGGGATTTGAGCAGCGCTCTCCTCTCCAGACGAGAGAATGCCCTTTGTTTCCAACACCGAGAGCTAAACCCCTCGCCGAAATCCCAAGCAGGCTTCACTCTCATCCCCAGGTTGGTGAGATAATTGGTACAGTATTCCTTATGTGTGTTTGTTTATAGATATATCTACCCGCTGTTGAATGCGCCGGCTTCACATTCTTTCCACTGAACTCAGGATTATCCTCCCTGTGCTGATCTCAAGGTTCTTTGCATACCTACATGAGTATTCTCCTGCAGATAATGGCGAGCTTAAGGAGGTGGTTCTCCCAAAATGCTGCAGAGGTGTTTGTGACAGGTCCCAGCAGCTTCACTAAATCCTGTATTACACAGAATGAAGCTAAAGAGGGGCTGGTTAAAGCCCACCAACAAAAACATCCAAAAACAGACTCACTCGAACGAAACAAACAGCGCTGTCATTGCAGATTAAGGTCCACCTGTGGTGTCAGGTTTGCATGTGGGCGGAGTAAAATCTGTACATATGAAGAACAGCATCCACTCCGACTCTGAGGTTAGCATTAGTAGCTAAGCAATGTCTCGTTTGTCTTTAAAAACTAACGCTTGATGAGAAACGGGGAAAACTCTGAATAATGTATTAATATAACTTCTTAACGTAAACCGATACGTTTTGGTGCCTTAATGTAACCATAGTACACAAGTAACTTATGACTGTCCCTGTCAGACAGGAGGGGAGGGGGGGGGGGGGTCTTCTAACAAGACATGACGTAAAAAGAACGATGTGGAAGTAGCGGACGAAGCAACAGGGTCCTCTACACGACGCTATAATGAGAATATCTGTCTTTCTATCAGTGCTACGTGTAGTTGAACAGAATCACAATCTGAACTAAAGAGTGGAGGAGAACATACTGGAGAACAGGAAACATAATGCAGCAGGTTCAATAGAGCACGGAGATCGTAGAGGTGGCGTGCAGACAGTCTACAGTCGTGCAGCGGACACAGTGTGTGTGCAGGAGGAAGTCTGTCAGGCTGCTGAGCGTTTCATGTCAGGGTGGACAAACACATGGATTCTTCCATGTAGCCCGCGTCCGAATCATGCACTGAGATTTTCAGGAGATCATGTGAAAGGTGCTGTAGAGAGAAAACATATCACCAATGAAAATCTCTTCTCTTCTGTTTTGGGTGAACCATCCCTTTTAAGCCTTCAGAGCTCTAGCAGGAGACACTCATCCCCGTGTAGGTATTTAAAGAAGTCGGCAGCAGCAGATGGCTCACCTCATAATGAGGACACAAACACAGGAACCAGTTTGTGTGTTTCACATTTTATTTTCAGGCCCCATGCTTCGCTCTCTTTTTATTTGTTAACCAACTCAGACTGGGGAATGTGTTGCTTCTGAATACATATTCATCGAATGGGATTTGGCTGCGTGGGTGTAGAAATGATGGGGTGTTGTTGTCGTTGACCCTGGAAATGTGGTTGTTGGCATCGCGGTGCTTTGCAATGGCCTTGTTCCAGTGTTTGAACTGATGCGTTAAAGGAGAAAAGAACAACAACACGGCTTTCGAGCTGAGTGAAATGTGATCATACACTTGTGTACGAGGATCTACAGTTCACGCTCACCACGTCGTTGACTTTTCTGAGGATTTACACACCAGTCAAAGCCATTGTAAAGTGTATTTGGATATCGTGCAGCTTGGTGGATCTCGTCACTGTGTGTTATACATCTTAACACTCCTGCTCAGGACAGGAGAGGAATAGTAAACAGATTCTATTCCAGTGCCTTTCCCTTTGGTGCCCTTTGTTCTTTCTCTCCTTTCACTTAAAAGAAAGTCACATTCATTTCTTTTTCTCATCCTCGTCTTACCCCTGACGATAATTTCAAAGTGCAGAGAGAAAATGAGATCAGGACTGGGAGGGTTCAGACAGGGAAGGGAAAAAGACTGAGGGACAGATGAGGGAGACGGAGAGGCAGCGATCGCTCGAGAAAATGAATATAAGGGAAGGATACAGAGAAGTGGTGGGGGGTAGGCCTCGAGACGGCAGACAGGGCCAACAACTAATCATGATGAGAGGCAGGGGCGTCGCTTTGATGCTGACGGTAAGTGGAACACAGCCGACGACCTGTCGTCTCCCCACAGAGACGAGCACAATGCGGGCTCATCAGCACTGGAGGAAGATGAGGATGAGGAGGAGGATGGGACTTTGATTTTTAATGTGACATCTGTGCAAGCTAATATCTCTGAAATGTATCCTCCCACCTGGATGAGATACAGGTTATCCATCTTGTATGTTTGTTTTTCCTTTCTTACCTGTTTTAAACTCACAGATGGAGCGATGGAGCCTTTATCTTCACCGTAACCCCGGAGGAGTTCAATTTAAGTCACTCAGTCAGAGCTGTGATTGATAATCGACCGCATTTTATAAAACCTGCATCTCAGCTGGGACACCACAAGATCTGTTTCTGGCAGCAGTTTGAGAAACCTTTTTGTGTTATTTAATAAATCGAGAGGTGTAAAACAGACACAGAAAACAAAATCTGAACTTAAAGTGGAATGCTGCTACTTTAAACGTGGGCCAATTCACATCTTTTGAATTTTAAAGACCAATACGTGCAGAACGTTTGGAGTGGTTTCAACCAGCAGCCATGCAACCGACTGTAATGGCTTTAAGGTCAAATCTGACACTTTTCAAAGTGTTTCGACTAAAACGTCTTGTTTTGCTAAGGGTCGATTAGAGGGTTAGGGTTATCATACTAAATGAGACGTCACATTCAGTATGTAGCATGATACCAACTCATAGCATGCAATATATGCGAGACATAAACAGATCTTTACTAAGTCGGACAGAATTTTAAAGTAAGAAACGGGAAAATAATGGTCATACTAAACCGGCCCACAATGCACTGCAGCTCTCAGACTGTCCAATCACGAGGCTCGTCAGCCAGCCAACTAGTTCGTGCTGAAATACATTTTACATGTTGCCAAACAATAAAAAGACTTAAGTCGTTGTATTATATTTACGAACTGACGGTTGCGCTAACTTGATGCTAGCTCATCGACGAAGTTTGTCGCATGACCCGAATTTTAATACGTTGACAACGGCAGGCTAACTACGGCCTGTCCGATGTTGGATCTTTTTGGGGCTGATTCCGGTATTGGGGAGAAAAGAAATTCCGATTCCGATATATCGGCCGATATCTGTCTTAGATCTATCTTTGAAATATTATCTGCCTTTAATCGGTCGGCTTAGTGTTCAGTATGCGGTGTGTATATATTTTGAGTATGTAGCAGTATGATTGTGAAAATCTAGATTCTTATCTTTATCTCTTTATCTGTACTAATTCAAAAATAGACTTTGATTCCATGGATCCATGAATCCAGAATCGTTTTGAATCAAAAAATAGATTCTGAATCGAATCGTGACCCCAAGAGTTGAAAATGAATTGAATCGTCAGACACCCAAAGAGACCTGTTTAGCAGCTGCTTGTTGAAACAATCAAGCCGCTCCGAATCTTCTTTAAACTCTCGAGTCATTTAGACCCTGAAATATGAACGAATCAGAGCCCAGCGTTAAACTAACAGGATTCTCCTTTCAGCATTGTTAGACCAAAATTGGTCTTTTTAATATAAAATGTTGACTGAACTAAATTGAACTCCTTCCACTGTTATGGGTTTAATCCACTAAAACACACTGACTGAAGGCAGTCTGTCTAATTGTCATGTTTGAATATTGGAGGTGTGGATGATGCATGACAGGGATGCTTCTTTTTTTATGACTTCATCACTTATATACAGAACGTTTCAGCCGTGCAGGGACGGTTTAAAACTGTTTATGTGGATGTTTTTCTCCGTAGTTTCATCGCCCCGGAGATTTCGCTCCAAAGTCCTGAGCCCCACCAAGCTGCACGTGTCCTGGAAAGAGCCAAAAGGAGCGTTTGACAGCTACAAGGTCATTTACACGATACAACCAGGTAAGAGACGGAACTGAGCCGGAGAGGTCGTCTTACACGTGCATATTCGATATTCAGGAAGAATGTTTTTATGTTGGAACTTTTATCATCCTTCTTCTTCTCTTCATATTGTTGCGTCTTCTCCTACTAAGAAGTCTTACTATGTTACTTAGAGATTAATTTCTAAGCTAGTCGTCTGATAATCACTCAGCACTATGTTTGTGTTGTTCACAACGATCTTATGGTGGAATTTCTCGTTCTTGAGCGGTTATCGAGCGAAATCTGACGAGGAATTCACCCTGCTTCTGTTCAGTCGTGCTTTGGGTTCATACAGATCTTGGCGTTAACACCTGCAAGCTCAGCAGTTAGCCCTGTGATGGATTGGTTGTCTAGTGCCTTGCTTAAGGGCTCCTAAGTGGTAATTGGCACAAAATGATCAAGGAGCAGTATGTAACTCTGAGCCCTAGTGTTTAAAATGGGTACTGCAGTCCAAATTCCAAACATTGTAGAGAGCTGTCTCCCCCCGCCCCCTCCTTTCTAGAGTCGATGCTCACGCAGGTTGTCATGTGGTGGACACTGAAGCTTCAGTGTTTATCCAGCTCTGCATCGGTCTGTAAACCTTTCTGTGTTCTAACCTCTCTCCATTTTTCAAAAGCATCTCCAATATTGATCCTAGTTTGAGCACGTTTCTGCTCGTGGAGATTATTAGAAACATGCAGAGGCTTTTTAGGTTACAATACTTATACAATCACTTCTATCTGAACCACTTCTCTTGCCCACTTTCATCGCTGCAACACCTGAAGAGTCTTGTTAATTGGAAGTGATTGAATTCTCTTCAGCTGCTGTGTTCGGTGGTTTTGAGAGAAGTGAGTGATTAACTTTGCCTGAGACGTCAACACCAGCCCTTCATCACTTGACCCATTTAAACCCATTAAGGTCAATGAGGGTCGGCTAAATATTTTATTTATTTTCAGTATATCTCAAAACAAGTCTGTCAAATTCATCAGCACCACTATAGGGGCACTCACACTAGACTGTGTTGCTCCATACCGTGCTGAAGCATGATTGCCAAACCCCATTCCCCATTCCCCCGCTGACATGCACTCACACTGCTCAGGGACTAACCGGGCCTGAGCGCGGTTACCTCTTGTACATAAAGTCGTAATACAAATCATGCATTGCTTTATAATATCTTGAAGCGTGCTTAGTTTACAAGCACGCACGGAAAAATTCAAAAACGAGTCAGCGTCCGCACATCAGAGAAGAACACAGAGAACATGAAAGCAACTTTACTGACTGTGTGGCTTAGTTTGGGTTATGGTAGTCAGAAACAGAGAACTGGTTCATGAGCAACTGTACGGCGGCGAAGCACAAGTCTTCCGTTTGTGCCAGGGCCGAGGAAGTGTAAATCTTGAGCACGGATCTGAGCGCTCACACTAGTCAAACAAACAGAATTTTGGGGGTCAAACATGCGTGAGCACGGTACGGATTGCCTTGTGTGAGTGCACACGAAGTTCATGATGGCAGGGCTATTCTGCATCGTTTTAGCCAGGCGTTTGTAATTAACGTGTTTTTGTAGCTGACTGCTGAAACCTTCACTGTCAGTCTCTTAGTCTGCACAAGGTTTGAAGAATCGGCTCGTTGAGCGCATCTCTAAAAAACATCTTTATTTATCTTCTGCTCCTATGGTGATGCAACGTATTCTCTGTCACAGATTTTCTGTAATACTAGTCATAAAGAAAGACGTACAGACTCGTATACGATCATAAGGAACTCTTTGAGTGTAGTATGAGGGCTGTTATTAAGTCAGAAATCTGGGGCAGAGGTTTTACAACGCCGGGTGAAAACAGGTGCACTGAAGACGTTTTTATTGTTTGTGGATGTGATGCCACAGGCCTTCGTTCTGTGTAATTATAGTGTTATTAATTTATAATGTGACATCAGAGAAGCTTTTACTGAATGTAGCGTGGCGCCCACCGACTTATCTGAGGTAAACGTCGTAATGATCTGTTTCTCTCAGGACCTTTTTACTTTAGTGGAACAGGTTTGTCACGGTAACAGAAAGTTCACCTTCAACACTTCGTTTGAAAACGTTTTGAAAAATCAAACGTTACAGCCTGCCTCTGAGGCTGCAACAACACGGAGCGCAGACCAGGTCGATCAAAATGCCACCTCATTTATTTACAACATCATTAAATGTTGAGTGTGAAGAAAAAAAAGAAAAAGAAACAGCTGTGCCGTGATGCTCACAGGGCGTGAGAACAGAAGGAGAGAGAGAGAGCGTCTGTCTGTTGATGAGGACTACACCGGGCCCAGGTTTAGCTCAACCCCTGACCCCTGATCACAACCCCGCCTTTACCGGAACCTACAACAGGAAAGAAAGAACCAGCAAGACGGAAACACCTAGTGGTGTAGAGGGGTCGTCACACGATACCAGTTCAATACCATAGCAACAGAAATGGAAATGTTTCTCGTCTACAAATATTGCAGACAAACTTCTGCACACTGCCTACAAAATGTTGCACATGTTTTTGTGAAATTCAGAACATGTGCATGAGTCTTCTACGCACCTTTCTAATGAAATAGATTTTACAGAAATGACTTTCTAATACGGCCGATTATTAAAAAAAACCAGAGAACTAAGCGTTTTAAAACACACGGAATGGAAAAGCATCAAAGTATCCGTTCTGCTTGTGCTAGCGTGATCAGTTTGTAGTGTAGGTACAAGCAGTAAATGTACACACTACGTCCTGCAGTGAGTGAGAGCTCCTGGGGGCGATGAGCTCAGGAGGAGGGGCCCAGTTTGATTGTTGGGTTTATAAACATTTCTTCCGACTCCTCCTTTTAATTTGAGGTGTGTGCTCATTTGCATAATATGATCAAAATAAGAATTTGAGGAGATAAATCACCAAAAATACAAACATAACCCCAGCATGAAAATAAGGACTTGTTTTTTCTTATTTATTTTCATATTGAAGACTTAAGACCTAATATTTAGTTTGTTTCAGCTTAACTGCAGCCTAAACACAGTCATATTTCCTTTATTGGAACTGTGTTTGTTCATTTTACTCTCTGAAGAAGACAGCAGCCTGCACAGAGATATTTTATTGCAGCGGGGAAAAGGTGCCGCTGCATGCATGGCTGTAAAAACGGTCCTGCACTCTCGTTGCTTGTATGACGGAGGGCTTGAAGAATTCATCTGTTGAGGACGTGTAATTATAGAACTGTTAAAACGGGTTCCCAGGGTCAGCTGTAAATCTCAGCGGGGGTCTCTCTGTGGGACTGGTGACATTTAATTACACTTTCCCTTGGAAGAAACTATAAAAACGGATTTGTGATGTGTTTCTGTACAGAACATCCAGGACAGGTTTGAAGAGAGGAAGAGTCCTCCCGTCCGTACCGATGTAGCTCCGTCTACTTCATCATTGGCCGCACCACCGCTGATATGATGAGCATCCATGTCACTGTTGTAGTACTCAAAATCTCGAGGCCACTTTTTGAAGGTCTCGGCCTCAAGCATTTTTACTCTGTCTTGTCGCGGTCTCAGTCTCCAGATTTTAAATCAAGCCCGATCAAGACCACCACTGACAGACTACTTTTCCATGTCATTACTGTGTTTAGAAGGAAAACAAATAACTTGATTTTTATCCCCCGGTTACGGCCACAACCTTCCCGGTGTTACAGTCCAAGTGAGTGACACGCCCCCTGCACACAAGATGATGATTCTTTGATATTTATGGTCTTGGTCTTGTCTCTGTATCGCCCTGCCTTGGTCTTGACTCGGTCTTGATCCCTAAATGTCTTGGTCCTGTCTTGGTATTAGAGCGCTCTGGTCGCGGGTATGTCTTGGTCTGGGTTCATGTGGTCTTGACTACAACACTACTCCATGGAAAACAAACGGTGACGTTCTCACTCAGCTCTTAAAAGCTACAAATCTTACGCATAAAGTTTGAACAAACCTTGTAAAGAAATGTCCCTTCAAATGTTTCTGTGGGTTTGGTGTAAAGAAGCAACAAAAAGATCGGCACACCAAGGAGCTCCCGTTGAAAGGATTTATGGACAGGTGACGTTTTGAGTCTTCCTCAGACTCCACTGGGGGTTTGTGCATCTCTGCCAGCTCTATGTTTGAGGATGGTCAATCTGTCCGGCGGTCAGTGCGTCCTTCTGCATCTCAGGAACAACTGTTTGGAGTTTTTCCTCTTCACACTGTTATTATTGACTCAGCTGAGTGTGTGCAAGAAGAATCTGTAAAAGCAAAGCCATTGGATGAGTCATGGGTTTCGATTCTCTTTATAGCAGTGTTTTATTTATTTATTTTACAGCAAAATATTCTTGGAGATAGAAGATCTTTTTTTCAAGAGAGTCCTGGCCAGCAGTATCAAAGTTTCACACAGAGAACAAACAAATATTAACCAATCAATCAGAAACGTTCAGCAGAGAAACAGCACACAGTCGTCACTTTATCTCCCCTTTTATTGATTAGTTGATGAGTTGTGTCTGTAAGGCTGAGCTACAGTCGACCTCTGTTCGCACCAGCGGCGGAGTAAACCTGTAGCTCTTGGGATGTCTCGGCCGTCTGTGATCACAGTAATGGAGAAAATGCCAGATGAGATGCAGTCAGCACGTGCAGGTAGCCATCCCCCGACACCTCGAGGGAGAGCCCAATGAATGGAGGGATTGACACCAGAATACAAAAAGAGGGAGAGACTAGGATGAAGGTTGGAGGAGGAGAGAGAGGGATGAAGATTTGAAGTAAGCAGAGGAAGTGATGGATGGAGACAAAATGTGATACTCTGCAGAGTCTGTCAAAGAACAAAACCATGTTGCTCTGCTTTGTTTGCTGAATTCAAAGAAACATAAAGCTCACAGTTCAAAGCCTTTCTCTGTCATCACACACTGTAAATGCCGATCAGTGTGACAGAAGGACTGGAGCCTCACATATGCTCAAAATATTCCTACTGATATTCAATTTGGCTTGACATTTACACCAAAAGCATGCTGGCCTCATTTCTGAGACATGCCCACACAGCTTGCTTTGCAACATGTTGCCTCTGGGTAGTGCTTAGTTTTCAGAAACAGGAGGAAAAAAAAACTGATTTCAAGAAGAAGAAGTGAGTGGAAGTGTAGGAGATGTGTGCGCGCCTCCTGGGCCGAGTGAGGGAGGTGAATGACGGGGACCGTCATATTCTCGCTGCAGGCTGTTGGTATCAGCATGAGAGTAATGAAGTTAAAAAGCAGTCAGAGCTGCAGTTAATCTTCTTCTAACAGGGGGCAGTTTTTTTTTAAACTCCGCTGGATGTTTCTTCTTCTTTTATGGTTGAAGTCAGGACATCAGGACATGACTTCAGATGTCAACGTTTGCGGCACACAGAACCAGTTTATTTTGTATCTTTAAAATACTTTATTAATCCCTGAGGGAAATTCTAGTTTACACTCTCAGTGTTTCCCCTACCATTATATTAGGGGGGCGGCCCACGCCCCCCCCCCGTGCCCCCCAACAGCCCCCCCGCGCCCCCCTTAAAGGTCATTTAAAAAAAAAAAAGGAGATTATTACTTTTTTTTTTGGGCTTTTTGTGCCTTTATTGTAGAGATAGGATAGTGGGTAGAGCCGGAAATCAGGGAAAGAAGTCATTTAAGGATACCTTTCCGATAGAAAAGGACAGCTGTCATTAAAAGTAACACATGAACACCAAGATTCCTTCAAGTGTTCTTGTCGGCGTGCCAGCGCTGTAAACCTAGGGGAAACACTGACATGAGAGAGACATGCTTCACACACACGCACAAACAGGACCTGTGGACATTAATGGAGAGATGTCAGAGTGGGGCTGCTACACAGAGAGCGCACCGAAGCTGTTTGGGGCTCGGTAACTTGCTCAGTACTCGGGAAGTTGCCTGGCACCTCTCCAGCTACCAGACAAGCTTCTATATTTTGGTCCACACCAGGACTTGAATTCCGAATCTCAACCCAAGTCGCTACAGACTGAACTACTGCCGTTTAACTTCAAGGATGCAAAAACAAACAGATGAATCTGTCATTTTTATTTCAATAAACATATTTAAACGTCTAAACAGTAGTAGGGTTGAGGCAGTTTTTCCTCCACACATAGACCATACCCTCGGGGGGCCCAAGAATGTTTCCGATCTTTTACAAAACAGTCCTTTGTCTATTTAGGCCACCTGTACAAGAAAACAATCCACTGATAACTGCCGTTCACACGGATCCACAGATGTTATTTATTTTTCTGTTTTATCAGCAAAGATCAAAATGACTCATCGTTGATTTAATGACACAAACAGAAGTTATCAGCATTTTTCTTCCACAACAAAAATCTTAATTTGAATTTACGTGTGCTCCTCAAACAATGTCGGACTTTAATCGATACGTGTTCATGTGTGAGACTCTCCATTCGATCTGTAAACCGCTGACTGACCGCCGAAGCTGCTGCAGCGACCACAGAAAAGCCCGTTTGGCAGGATTAGACGCTGAATCCACATTTTACAGATGATTGATATCTTTTCTCCCTTCTTCATTTTTGTCCACAGTCTCAGTTTGTACGTTTGAACTGTTCTCAGTTCTTTGTTTTCTCTTCGGTCTTCGCTGCTGTGATGAGCTTCATGGTCACCTCGGGCGTTAATAAAGTTAATCTCTCTCTCTCTCTCTCCTCACTCTGCGATGCTCCAGGGCTTCTCCATGTTCCTTTTCTTTACCCTGCAGTTTTAAGGGATCATTTTCAGATATGTGCAGCAGTTTGAGGCTATTTGAACACCAGCACAGGTGTGTATTAGGTGTGTGTACAGCACACCTGTGTAATTACAGTAGAGACCTCGTAACTGATGGTCATGATTGGTGATGTCAATTACATCAGCCGTTATACGTTACGCTGAAGTGTCCCTGAACAAGAAGTTCCTCACACCACGCTAACAAAGTTTGATTTGTGTAATACTGAATTCATCTTTTACCGATATAAAACTAAAAACATTTAAACTCAAATGAAGCTTCAAAGCTGCAGATTCTTTACCCGGGGACAAATGACCGCTGGAGGAACTTCATCTTTCTCAACTCAGGGATCAGGGTAACCCTAAAATCCACCAGTAGGTCTCGCCGGTATATAAGAGGCAGTCTGTTTTCGGGGAGGGGGGGTCACTCAGAGAAAGAGAGAGAAGGTTTAAACTGTGCTCAGCAACGTGCAGTCCCATCTGTTTTCCCTTTTTGTGGAGTTTCTCCTTCTAGCTGCAGGACGGTAGTCGAGCTCTTAGCCTACGGTGGAAAGTTGTAGAGTTCCAGCATCGCGCAAGTCCCACTGCCCGACTCCGCTGGTCACTTGTTGACTTCATTTAAGGAGTCCTTCAATCGAAGCAGCACGCCACAAGCTTTACTTACTGACCAGTTTAAACATTGAAACCATCGTCTGCTTTAAATGTTTGACGGACAAAAGATGTTAAGAAGTGGCGCCGCCAGCCTCGTCTGTGTATCTCAACAGTTTGAAGATTCACCTCAATTCATTGTTGCTTGCAAACATTTCCGGTGGCGTGCAGTGTGTGATGGTGGCGGCTGCACTGTCGTTAATGACGGTGCGTTTGTCAGCATTGACGCAGCCAACTTTTCCGCCTGCAGCTGCAAACGCTCTCTCCTCATTAGAAACAATTGACAAAAGCAGCTGGCGCTCGGAAAGAAATGCGCTAGGTGGAAAGTGCAACTTCTGTCAAACACAGGAGGGATGATGTTTAAAAATTAAATTAAATCTTTGTATACACGTCCTCTTTTCTTCTTCTCCATCTCTGCAGCGTCGTCCATCTCCTTCTTCTGTCCATGTCTTTTTTTTTTTTGCCTTTTCCTTCTTTTCATCTGCGTGTTCTTTCAGAGTTTGCAGGTCAGCTGTTCAAAAGACTTCGGTCCACAATCACTGCACGTCCCGTTTGTCCGACAGATAAATATTTCTCTCAGATATAGTGTTTTATTTGACCTTAGCTGAGTGTTGTTGTCCGTCTGTACGGGGATGAGAAGAGTTCAGTGAGCAGCTCCAGCTTCTCCATCAGGAGGTAAAAAGTGTTGATGTGGAGTTTTCAGATGGCGTTGAATAATTACTCTGATATCTCTGAATTGGCTTGCAGAGTGATTGTCACATTCAGGACGCCAAACAGTAGAAATTATTCTGAAATGTCTGTTTTGAATTTTGCAAGAAAAACAGAACAATCGAAATAATTCAAGAGTTCCAATTGTTTCCAATAATTCAAGTTTCTTGTTTGCATGTCCCCAAATCGAAATAGAGCAGAAATAAAGTCCTGAATCAGATTTTGTTTGGCTCTTTGTGAAGTCTTTTTCAGAGGACTCATGGCGTCTGCCTGTCTCCTCTTTGAATAATTAAAGGTGGGGTCAGTAGAAATGTGTGTAAACATAACCTTCAAACTCCTCATCTCCCCCAGAAGCCCCGCCCCATGCAGGAAGTAGTGTGTACGTTTACTGCTTGTAGCTGCACTGCAAAGTAACGCACGCTAGCACAAGCTAACCGCTGGTGTTTGTCACCTGCCTGTCCAACAGGAAGCAGACCAACTCCACGTCCACGGGTGAAAACACAAGGTTCACCCTTGTTTTAGAACGAGCTTTATCCGCTTGGTGTTTTACCTCACTGTGATTATATTTTCTCTTCTTTGCTGCTATTTCCACGTCCGTCATATTCACCAGTTTGAATCACGTCCAATCACTGAGTTGTATCCACTCCTAAACTCACCTGCTGCGCTGTCATTGGCTGGAGGAAACACACCAGCTCCGCCCAGAAACGTCCCGAATCAACCAGAACAAACCAGAACAGTAAAATCCAGTCAGAGGACAGAGTCAGACACAGTCACCCACCACACATGTACGGAGGCCCAGAAGGGACGATGGAGCAGCTTCACTTTAGGAGAAGTCTGTATTTTATTTTGATGGAAGAAGCTGCTGACTCTCTCTTTAAGTGAATCATAGAAATGTCGTCCTCGTGTTATCAGGATTCAAACAGAGAAATTCTCTTTTTATAACCAGACTGCTGAATATTTGTTCTTTACTTTCTCTGGATCAGGCGGAGAGCAGAAGGAGGTGCAGCTATCGAAGCAGGACGCGAAGCTGGTCATCAACGACTTTGACTCGTCTAAGGAATACAACTTTCAGATCTTTGCTCTCAGTGGGGGAAAGCAGAGCAAACCTCTTCATGCCAAACATGAAGGTAAGAGTCTAATCTACGATGTCTCTGCATGATTTAAGATGGTATCGCTGTAGCTTTAAGACGTGATGATATAAAGGATCAACTCGTGACAGAAAGCTGCTGAATCGATCTCTAAAGAAGAAATATGTTGCAAAGAAAAAACTCTACAAGCACTAGGGAGCATATTAAACAACATTTAGGACATTAAATGTGTTTGACTTCATTTTTCAACACCGGAGGTTTCCGCTTGATGTTGATAAGAACTTATTCACAACATTTATGACCTAACTACACACAGAACAAAGTGTGTCACGTGTTCCAGCCAATCAGCAACCTCCGGTGCTGTAAAAGTGAAGCCGATGCTGAAGTGTAAAATCCTGCAGTTCCTCACGTGTCCACTAGAGGCCGGCTGCAGAAGCACAGGAAGTCGCACACACAGTGCTTTGTCAGTTTTGAATTTTAATTTCTCTTTTATTAACACTGTGGCATTTCTCTGTGACTTCTGTGCACACTCATGCCCTGATTTGGGTATTAAAGGGGCGTTTACCTGCAGATTGCTAATTAGGAAAAACTGGCACCAGCTTCCATCCTTTGACGACCTGACATTCATTAAATTAAGAACACAGGCGGGAACAGTTCTGCAGATTAAGAACAGGATCCTGAATCTGCCAGAGTTTGCTTGGGAACTTCTCAAGAACTTATTTACCTCTGGGTCTGCACTCCTGGCTCCAATCACTGATGTCATTATAGACTCTGATGCCACCGTGACATCACTGACATCAGATCTGGTAGAGATCCTAACAGCAGCACTTTGAGATTTGGATCGGCTTTGCTGTTTTGTGAGACAAGACCAGACAAGTTCAGCAAAGTGGGAAACCAACAGAAGCAACAACAACTGCAGCATGCAGAGTCTCAGAGCTAAATGTGTTGTTTACTTTGTTTCATTCTCTGACATTCCGCAACCTGCTGATCTTTACTTTACACACTGTGCGCCATGAAAGACAGATTAGAAATAAACCTTTAAAGCTGTGTTTTCTCAAGAAATGTATTCAGTGCTCAGAATATCCTTCAGCTCGACAAACATGAAGGAGCTGCACAGTATTGCAGAATCCACAATTGCATGTTCTCCTATGCTGACGATTATAAATCTAAAAGTGGCTGACGTTGTTTGACATTTAAACAGCCGCAGTCATGGCTGCTGTTTACTCTCCGAGGCCGTGTTGGTTTCTAAAAACTCTTCTGGAAGTCAAACCAAGAGAAGAACTGAACCTAAAAACAGGCGTTGTGTCGTTGTCACATTTGAGTTATGATCCAGTGTTTCCCACACATAGACGATACTTGGCCCGGGCGCCGGGTTTATTTCCGACCTGCTTTATCCATAAAAGAGAGAGAGAGAGAGAGAGAGAGAGAGTCCGCTGGTACGTCCCCACAGTCTCATGTCAAAACAGAAGCTTCTTATGCCTTCTTTTGGATATCGTTCTGCAGCTGCAGCAGACATTTTTCTGCGCTGTTAAGGCCTGATTCCAAAACACAAGCGGTCGGGTAACTGCACCTTGAAGCGTATTTAAATATTACATCACGCAGTCATTTCGGGAAAAAAATGTATCCTTGCTTTGCAAATCAGTCTCACTGCAAAAACCGTGTCTAATTCACAAACACCAGCGCTAACAGCCACGCACATTTAGAGTGAAGAAATTACACCTGCTGAGAGTTGGCAGTAACTGCGCCACCGTATTTATAAGAGATGCCACCTCTGTGTACCTTCAAAATAAAAGCTCTGTAAATAAAGTCTGTAAGTATGACACTGACGTGACTATTATTAGAATAACCGGGGGTACATACAATAACCGCATCGATGGAGAAGCTCTGGAGCCGCCACGCACGAGGATGCACGATGGTCTGGCATCAAACCCTGATAAGAGCCCTGAAGAGACGCAAATTAAGACACAAAACACACAGCACGGACCTTTTGGGTGTGTCTGAATATCATCAGAGCTGTATGCTTTGAGAGTTAGACCTTGGGATGGAGCACATAAACAGAGCAAATTATGCACCTTTTTTTTGGCGCTATTAGCGGCCGCGTTCCATGAATCACGCCAGTAGTGGGTTAGGGTTACCTCCTACCTCCACCCCCGCCAACTCCACGGTCCAGGTACGGCGTCGTTCTGTGGGAATCGCTGAATGATCAGTCCTGAAAAAGTGATTCAGTGTCTCTCAGACTGCAAGAATGATTTGAAGTATTGATGGCTTGGCCTTAATAAATTAAACTGAAGCATCAGTGTCGACTCACTGAGATCCTCAGGCTCACCAGGAGCTAGACTTTAATCACACTGTGCATAATTGATCAGAGTTAATAAGGTTTTGATGTTGTTTTCCTCTTGGCTTCTTTTCTTACTTACGTTAGTTTTTGTTGCTTTTCTGGTCGATTGTAATCCCGGGATTCAGCAGGATTCTGCTTTGCCCTCTCTCTTCTCTGGTTTGATTTAAATCCAGGCCGACTTGTTTTTCTTTCTCCTCTCCTTTCCGGCCCAATCTTTTATAAATGTAGATTGTCAAATCGTGTGTTTCTCCCCTTCCAGCTCAGCGATCAGGCGTGGAGATGGTTCAGTCTCAGAGGGCACCAGACGGCGAAGTCACCCTGGAGAACAACGAGATCTCAGAAGGTAAGATCCACCGCAGGCAGACAGGAGGCAAACCAGGTGAACAGAAGCACTCAGACGTCTGGTACAAGTCTCTGAGTGTCTGGATACTCTCTGTCAGAAGATGAGGAAGATGTTATTTCGAGGAGATTATCAGGAAGACAACCTGCCAGTCCAGAGCGTCAAGTTACAAGAATGACAAAGAAGAAGAAGAGCTGCTCACGACTCAAAGTTTAAAAAAGGCTGCTCTGACAGCGACATACGAAGATATCATTTTAAAACCCTGACCTTTTCAAACCGAGCTTTTGATTGAGGACGAGCACAATGGTGTCACAACGAGGTAAGTAGGAGCTGAAGAGGCCTCACAAACGGCTGCATTCACCAGGGAAGGATTTGGATTCACCTCGTAAATCAAAGGCCGGTTCTCCACCTCTCGCTGTCCTTTTTGGAAACCATTTTGTAACGTTTAATAATTCCTGTCCTCGCTGGTTGAAGATGGAAGAAGGCCTCCAGAGTGTTTTATTCCAGCCCTTACAGAGTGGTTATCATGGAGCCTCGATGATGAAAAAAATTGTTGGAAAGAGGAAATGAAGCAGTGCTGAAAAAAATGGAGAATTTAAACGAGAGCCTGCAACAATCAGGAAATGAATCCAGAGCTGAAAGTTGTAAACAAACCTATTATCATTATTGTGAACGTGATTGAAGCGGTGTACGCTGAGGTGCATAATCACACACCGCAGGAAATAACAGGACACATGGAAACAACACAGGTAAGCCTTTTTCTTCACCGTGTGTCCGTCTGCTGCTGAGCTGCACTTACATGTGTCGGAGAAATTTATGTCGATGATGTATCCATTAATGTTTCTTTTGAAAAGTTTTTCTTCTGTGTGCGCTGAAAAGCCTCTCATGTTTGGTGCTCATCATATTCATATCATATCTGTATTTGTGTTTCTGTCGGCTGCCAAACCAATCAGAATTCAATAAACATGTCGTGAAAACCTTTGAGCATCAACGGGGATGTTTACTCTGCTGTATGTTGTTGACAAAGAACCTGATGGCGTTCCTTTGCAGCTCGTGAATGTGTGACGTGTCGCTTTGTGTGAGTGCCGTTGTGTTTGGAAGCCTCAAAAAGGAGGAATGGTGTTAATGATGGTGCAGATGGGAGTCCTGGCAGACGTTTAGCCGCCGTCTCAAACCCAAATTACAGCTTCTGCTCTTAAAACTGTCACAATGGAATAAATCACGTCTCTCTAAATCTTCCTATTAGTGCGTCTCAATCTGCCTCATCCCGTTGATTCTGGAGAAACTTCTCCCCGCTCCTTCTTGTTTCAGTGTTATTAGATTTACCTTCGTTGACTCGTCTCCTCTTGTCTCTGTTCCTAAATAAGATTCTAACTTCACACTGTCATCCCAACGTTAACGCTCTCCTCACTTCAAATAAAGATTTTCAGATTTTTCCCCATAATTACAGACTGGATCCTCTAAATGATTATGATGATTTTTCTCTCTTTCCTTTTGCACTAAAAAAGGCTCGTAGTGATTTAGAGATTTCACTTCATTGTGAGGAGTTTTTTTCTGCTCGTAGCCGACTGTAGACTAATTTCATTCTTACGTCCCGGGGGTCATTTTAATCCCTCCTGAAGTTTCATCCAATGACAAAGTGTGATATCTTTAAAGGGTTAACTATCGTTGGAGTGCGGTAGCATTAAACTTGAGTAGCATTAAACTTGAGTAACGACTCCCTGGGAAAATTAACGGACTGCGAACATAAACATACCGTAAAACTTCTAATAGAAGCTCATCCCAATGTTAGGCCCGGTCCCTTTGGTAACGCTGTGTTGCTGCACATTTAGACAAACGAAGGTCTCAGTTAGGGGCCTCGATGCGTTTAGTGTTGATCAGTTTGAATATGAACCTGAATCTTGACATTTACTACTGAAGACTTTGACAGAGGGACATGCTGCAGGGCGAACTCACACTCGACAATCTGAACCATGCCCAAGCACGTTTGACCATCAAAGTCGAGTTTGTTTGACTAGTGAGTGTACTCCGTACACTTACTTTATCCTGGCACGGTTCAAAGAGGCATGCTTCAGCCTGTCACAGCTGCTCTTAGACGAGCACAAGCACGGGTACACAATGTGGACATGAAGTATTATTGATCCCTGCCGCCATTATTTGAGAAATCCTGGATCGTATGCCTGTATCGGACTAAAATGACTCAAAAAACGCCACAAACTCAGTAAAGTAGCTGTCATGTCCTCTGAGTTGTTCTCCGATGTGTGGACTTGACCAGCTTGTAAACTAATCACGTAAAGTCACGCATGTGTTGTATTACGACCTTACGTATCAGAGGTAACCGTGCTCAGGCCCGGTTAGTCCTGGAGCAGTGTGAGTGCAGGCCAGCGGGGGAATGGAGAGGGGGGGCATTCATGCTTAAGCACAGTACGGATCAACTTTGCCTAGTGTGAGTGCGTCCCTAAGGATTTCTCAATCACAAAGTAACTCAGAATACCTTACTGTTACAACCGTAGTTGTCTGTTTAACCAGACCAGTTTATAAAATAATCTTTTTGAACTAATGGGAGCAAAATAAAAATCTGCTGATTATTAAAAATCAACTTCTTTTTAAATGGTGGAGTCGCCCCCTGCTGTTCATGCATGTTTAAGACATTAAATATGGACGCTACGTCTGCTTCTTGTATAGCAGATGCTTCAGAATCACTCGAGAGTCTCTGAAGACATCTGGTTTAAAAAAAAAGGAAAATGCAACGACATGAGATGCGTTCGCTTGCAAACTCACACAGGAACAGTTCAAATTAATTTAGATTTATGTTGATACAGGGATGAATTACAGTGTCATATAAATCACTCGGGTTCAGGGCATGGCGGTCTTCAAAGCGAGAGACGACTAAATTCAGCTGCTGAGAATGCACAACTCAAATACTAAGAATACGCTGATCTCAGGGAAATTCTTTGTTTTCATCAGATCTCCGTTATCGCGTGACCACAAGTGAATCATTCTAAAGCCACATGTAATATCGTGTGGCTGTGCATTATTTTATAAGAGGTCACCGGAATCTTAAATCTTCTGATGTTTTAAGTTGATCAGTTGTGAGATTTAAAGTTCAAACGCTGAAGCCTGATGATTGGAATATTTCAATGTTTCTTCCATAAAGAAAAACAATCCTACGAACACCCCCCCTTCTCTCCCTTTATGTACGGATGTTTGTGGTGTCTCAAAGCGTGGGGGTTTGAGTGACACTTTTCTGATGTCAGCTGTTTCTCTGTAGAAAACTTACAGTAAGACAGATGTTTCAGATCGAGTGCTAGAGTTTGCACTCGCTGCACCAGACGAGTGAAAACAGAGCGGGGAGGGAGGGAGGGGGAAAATGAGAGAGAGAGAGAGGTGGAGGGAGAGGGAGGGAGAATGAGAGAGAGGGAGAGGGAGGGAGGAGAGAGAGAGGGAGAGTGAGGACGAGGGAGGGAGGGAGAAAGGGAGAGAAAGAGGCAGGGAGAGAGAGAGTCGAGAGAAAGATAGAGGGAGGAGATCTTCAGCAAGTCCAAAGGGATCTGATCCAAAACTCAGAGATAATTGCAGCCAAGACGTCCATAAAAGTCCTTTTTGGGACTCGTTATTGCCTCTCTGGCGTTGCATGATTGCTACTTACAGCCCGTCTTCTTCTGTTTCCTCCTTTTATCTGTCACTCTGTGTGAAGCTGAACCGTTAAAGAATATTCTTAATGTGTGTTTACTTTAACAAACAGAAGCCAAAGCTACGTTCTGCAAACGCGTTCTGCAAACGACACTCTCAATGTTTGACTTGATTTATATCGACGATCAAAGTCTGAAAGTTTTTTAAGGTGTTTACAATAATCCAACACGGCTTTTAAACGAACACATACACATTCATAATTAAATGCTGTAACTCATATCACGATTAATCACGTTTTAATCGCATGTTCGGAAATTCAATCCAAACAGTTTTTACTCAGCTTTGATTTTGTGGTAGATTGAAAGTTTGGATTTTAATAAAGTCTTAAATAACCAAAACAGCAGATGCAGGAAATGAAACATGGATTAAACTTCTGTTACTCTGTCGTTCGTGTATCTGTGCAAAATAAAGAGAGAGAAATATAAAACATTTATAATTATTCATATTAGTTTAAAATTAAGTAAAGAGTGATGTAATGAAAAGTCAGAGGATGGAGTTGAATCTCAGCGTTGGAAGCTGTCACCAGAGGAGACGGGGAAGAATGCCCCCACGGCCCGTCTGCGGCCGACATGGTAACAGTTGGTTATGTTTTTCAAAGATCTCGTGGCGTTTCATGATGCTCGCTCTGGCAGGACGACTCGCCATTTGGCCAAAGTGGCAGAAAATTGAGAAAATGTTCAGCTAAGGCGGAAACAAATGTCTTTTCCTCAAACAAATTTAAATATTCTTCTATGGTTTGTACCAAAGAGTTATTCATGAAGAGGAACTGACCGCTTTAGAGCGACAGAAATAAATACATCAATGGTTATTTTGGCGATCAATGTGTGATAAAATATAATCTTGAGCAGTGACGTCCCTTGTGCACTCTCAGCACAGTCAACAGAGCTTATCGTCTCCTTAAAGTCTGTGTCCCTCCTGCACATATTCAGACGGTGAGAGGTGATTTACCTTTAGTTAGCCTAAAGTGGGAAAATGTTCGTGCTAAGCAGCTGCAGGAGTACGGAAACTATTATAAGGAAAACATAACCCACAGGTTACAATGCACAAATAGTCAAATGGCAGAAACAGAAGTGCCGTTGTTGCTCATGTTATCGTGTAAAACATGAAGAACAGCAGATTGTCATAAAGTTAAAGCTCTAAAGGTCATATATTCTCCTCTTCACAAGAAGTCTCAGAGCTCCCAAAGACATGTGTGAAGTTTCTTGTTCTAAATCCAATCTGATCCTGTATTTGATTTGAACAGGCTGTTTCTGTGTCTGTACCTTTAAATGTAAATGAGCTGAGTCTGACCACGCCCCCTCTCTGGAAGGACTTGGGTGTCTCGGGCTTTCTCGCTCCATGTCCTATTGTTTACGGTGAGAAGGCAGACTCAGAGGGCAGAACAAACACCTAGCTGTGGGAGTGTCACCATCCTGGGGGAGGGGCTACTGCCCTTTGTGATGTCATGAAGGGAAAATCTCCAAACGGCCTGTTTGAGCACACATTTTCTGAAAAGTGGAGCAGGCAGAAGACGGAGAGGATGGACTTCTCATCATTGGGGGATTTGTAGGCGGACTAGAGACACATAGTTTAGTTAATAAAAATATAATTAGTGTTAGAAAAACTGTCAGTCAAACCAACATGACTGACGAAACCTGTCTAGATAATGTAGATAACTGTATAAGGTCAGTGTGAGTTTGTGTGTGTGAGAGTCACCTGCTACTTCTCCAAATAACTCCGACTAGCCGAAGGCTAAACAGGACAGATGGAGGAGAGAGGAGCCAACCAATGATGAAACACTTTAAGTTTTTTAATATGACTCCACCTCACTTCACCGTCACCTTTTTCACTTGTCTTATAAAAACACACACACACACACACACACACACACACACACTTCCATCAAAAGCCCATCATCATCCCCTCCAGCTTCGTTTTTTCATCAGCTCTCTCTCTCTCGCTCTCTTTGAAGACTTTTTTATTATTGTGTTACTTCCTGTGATTACGCTCTTTGGCCACGCTTTGATTTATTTTTCGTCTCTCTTTCTCCCCTTCTTATTAAATCATGTATGAAGTTATCGATCACAACATGTAGACATTTATTTAACTCGGTAAACAGAATAAGCTCATATGTCTGGCACGGCTGAGGCGACATGATGATGAAATCGATTTAAGAAAAAAAAAATGTTATTAACTTGTGATTGTGGTTCGTCTAAACATCGGTTTGCAAAAGGATCATCTTACGTTTAAGCAACAGAGTATTTTAGGAACAGTTCAGTGAGCTCCAAAACTTTAAAAGACGCATAAAGACGATGTCACTGCAACACAGAAACACTTGAGGTAAAAGTTACAACAGCACGTCCCTTTTTTTTTTTTTTTTTTTAAGGAAGTCCGCCTGTCTTGTAAGCTTCCGCTCGCTTGTTGATCACGTAAAGTCATGCATCTGTTGTGTTACGACGTTATGAACAGGAGGTAACCGTGCTCAGACCCGGTTAGTCCTGCAGCAGTGTGAGTGCAGGCCAGCGGGGGAATCTAGCTTCAGCACGGTACGGGGGTAACTGGCCCTCGTGTGAGTGCGCCCTTCTTCCACCATGCAGACACATGGACTCCCTCTGAGTATGAGGAGTATAATCGACAGCACTCATTCGATAAAAGTAGAGAACGTTTTTTTAATAGATGTGAATCATAATGAATGTCATCATGTTTCCTGCTGTCCCTTTATTCCTTAACTTCTCTGAGTTGATTTTGAGCTGTGTCTCAGCACCATCTCTCCACCTCTCTCCTTCTTCTGTCCCGTCTCTCAGCTTCACCTTTTCTCACTCGGCTGTTCCTCGCTCATAGCTGACGGTCCGCTCCGTGCCCACACTTGCTGAATACCACAGTTATCGCCTCACAGGCCTGTTCCTTCTGCTGCTGATCAGACTTTTAACAGCTGCCTTCCTGACTTCATGGCTGTCAGTCTGCAGATCCGGCTGCTTGTACGTCTGACGGTGTTGTTGTGTACGTCTGCTTTCCTGCGCGCTTGTCTCTGCAGGCCAAGTACTTACAGCTCTCTTACTCACAAAGCTGGCAGCCTCTCCGGCTCATTTCTTAAAGGAAAACTCTGCTCAAATCGAAACGTGAAAGGTAGCTACGAGTTTCTCCTTATAGAAACGTGCAGCTGTCATAAGTTTGAATTCTCAGCGGTTAGAAAGGAGTCCAGTGGTGACCAGTTTAACAAGTCCTCAAGTTTTAAAGGCTTGATCAAATATAGGATCAGAGTGGATTTAGAACAAGAGACTTCACACACATGTTTCGGGGAGCTCTGAGACTTCTGTGAGTAGGAGAATATGTGACCTTTAAAGCATATTTCTTAACAGCAGTTACATCACCGACTGACTGCAGGACTCCGGTCATCGTACGTCACTCATTTCTTTCAGGCTCTTTCTGCTTCGTTGCTCAAACAAGAACCTGCAGGAAGATTTCAAAATGTTCGCTATGCGTTGCTCTTTTCCAGGTTTTTAAAGTCTCAGTTTCCTTCAGTGTTACATCTCAGGGCACCTTTTTGGCAGCCGAGCGGCAGGCGGGCAGGTGTGGACTCGCAGGTGTAACATTACAGTCTTCTAAAAACACACCGAGCCCCGTCTTCATTATTTCACTCTTTCAGAATATCCTGATTTGTGATCTTACCTGATTGGAATCCAGACATTTCCAGGGCACGGTTCACTGATCGGTCTCAAAGACGACGTGCTGTTTGTAGCTGTCTCGGTGCCGTTGCTCTGACATACATCACATCGCCGGCTTGTTGCTAAAGTCTACTCACCTGTGCACATAATTGGCACAGGTATGCGTGTGTGTTCTTACATTCCTGAACCTCAAATGTCTAAGCAAATCAAACTGAGGTGTTGATGGTGAAAGTTCAGATGTTTTTCTGACAACATAATCTAAATCCAATACACGACTCCACAGAAGCTAAATATTGATTTGTAGTTTTTTTTTATGATGTCACTTAAATATACACTCAATATTAACAGTGACTTAGTTTCACATGGGATTAAACTCTGGACTTCTGGGTAAAGATTGGGTGTGTTTGATCCTCCATTTCCCTCCGCCGCCCGCCGCCCTGAAAGACTTTCTCGCTCTTTTATTCCCATCCCCTGACTTCCTTCTTGCTCCTGTCATAATTAGATGGATCGATAGATAGATACTTGATTCATCCCCTGGGGGAAAATCAGGAGTATCCCATAGCTCACAAACTGTGAAAACGACGATGGTAACTTAAAGGACGGATGTGCGACTTTTAGATCCAGTAGATGTCGCCATGGAGCACCAGCATTAAACCAAAACAAACTTCTGTTTGGCGACACCTCCGCCATACTGAAGCCTCCGCTCTCCACCAGAGACACACCTCCAACCCCCCTCCACTCGCTCTCGCGTGAAGTTAGTCAATTAGAACGCACAATAATTAAGCACCATGAAGCACAAGCAACGGAAAAAAATTTTCCTTTCCTCAAACTGCAGTCACCTGTGCTCTGCATTGTTGTGCTAATGTTAGCGCACATTTACGTGTACATTTTAAAATAATCTTTATTTGTCAGTGAAAAAGAATGCTGCTCCGCAATGTCAAATGTCTCAGGGGTCCAGGTCTGATAAAATTCCCCCGATTGCAGGAGCAGTGCGTGTGTTTAAGAGTGACGTCTAATTCTTAACTCGGTTCCACCAAAGTAAGAAAGCGGTGTCGGAAGAGGCACGGCAGGCGGGTCAAAAGGAAATCACAGTTTTGCTTCACAAAGTGTCCGTTTGAAAGTAAAAGGAAATAAAGTCCCAAAACGTTTAACTTTTAATTGAGTCCCACAATTCCACGACCAGACTTTCCCCACAACTATGCAGAGAATGACTTGTGTACTTTTCTAACCGATATTTATCCAGAGGTAGTTTTGCTTTGCCGTGGTTTCTCTCCTCTTTGTTACGAGCTCTGATTTACATTCCTGTGTTTATAATCAGGTTGCTTTCTCGTCGGCTGTGCAGTCTTAATGTGGGAGAGCGAGGCGTCAGTCAGACTGCGGGCGCTAAAATGATGCTCATGAAAATGTCCTTCAAAGATGCTGGATTACACTCCACATTTCACAAACTTCACTCGGCAGCTTCTCTAGACTATTAACTATCACATGTTTTAATATGAAAGAATACATGTTTTAGTCCGATGTCTTTGACGGTTGCTCAGGGACATCATCTATACCGCTTTTCCTGTTCAGGGTCGTGTGGGTCTGGAGCTGATCCCGGCGGTCATTGGGGCGAGAGGCAGGGTCTAATATATTTGATTGGCTGCTTCGACTCGTCGTCTTGAGCTGTAAAGTTGAAAATGTTTAAAATTGTGTGCGTGTCAAAAAAGTGGGGGAAACTTGTCGTACAGGATCAGAGAAGAGCGCACGGTAAACCCGCTGTAGCAAAGGATAACAACGGTTTTACAGGCGACACTTTTCTAGCAACACAACTTCAGTAGCTGCGAATATACAGCTAGTGTTTGTTTCTGTTGTTATTTCTCCTCTAAAGGAACACAAACACCTTTTTTATATCGTGTTAATAAAAGCTGATTTAGGGACCGTAAACTTGTAAACCCTGAGCAGACAGACAAAGCTCCTGACAAGCTCCTGACCTTCAACAGGCTCCAGGTGAAGAACAGGGACACATCAGCATTTACAAACAGCAACTCAATGTGATGTCAGCCTGCTGAGCCACAAATAAAGATGAATGATTAACCGATAAATCGTGTGTGCAGAGCGCTGCGAAGGCCACAGAGGAGACAAGATGTTGATTTAGTGAGATCTGAGGGAGAGAGCGTGTGGGGTGGGGGGGGGGATGGTTGGCTGCTCAGTAATGCAGGCGAGGCGGCGCTGAAGCTCCATCAGCTTCTATTTGACACAGTGACAACCTCGTTTAGATCAGAGGAATGAAAAGATGCAGGGAGACTGATGGGGAGACAAAGAGCAGGGTTACAGTGTGAAGCCAGCTGCATGGAAATGGAAATGAACACTGCTCTGTTTGTTGACTGAAAAGAAGACAGTTGGTAACCACTAATTAATGCTAGGGAAGTGCACGATTAGCCGACGACACCGCTAACGACACCCTCGCTAGTCTGGTTGGTGAATCTTGTCACTCATATTTGTATTGATGCAGGCTCACAATGTGGCTTAAATGTAGTGTCTGCCTGTTATGCCAAGTTAGTGTGGTTCCTTTGTGCAGATGTGAAAGCTGTATATATCAAACCCTGCTGTGGACCAAACAACCGTACATAGACCGCCTCAAAAGGGGGGTCTCACTCCACTTTTAGTTTGTAGTAAGAACATGCAGCGACCTCCATCCGACCTGCAGGAAGTAACCACCGTGGGCTTTCTGCTCATCATCACTGAACACCTGTTAAAGACCACAGGCAGACTTGATGGAGCTTCTGAAACAGTTCGGGTGGATGAGCAGGTCCTGGATCTGGAGGATTAACGTGGTCCTTCTCATGAACTGTCAATAACATATTATTTTGAAACTGTCTCGTTTACCTTCAGTGATAAATACAAACAATATAAAAACTGATGAGCAGAGCCGACATCAGTCCGTGTCCTCGCCTGTCCAATTAGAAACTGTAAAGAGTCTTTGGAGCAGCCACAGCCAATCAGGAGGCAGCTAGTCTTTGTTTACTTCAGGGACTTTTAACACAAGAAATTCTGACCAATCAGAGAGCAGTTTCTTCGCTCATCACACATTTAGCTCCTCTTGTAAATGTCCCCGTGTGAACACAGACCAAACTGGAGGCAGTTATGCAGAAATGGAACAAACAGGTTGATGATTCAGACCAGAGCAAACGATCTACAGGAGCGAGAACATCCTAAGCTACAATGCTTGATTTCATACTTTAATATTTTAAAAACAAAGAAGATGGACTCGATGATCACAGGGGGAATTAATCTCCAAAAAGTTGTGAACGATTTTTTTATTTTAAGCCTCTTATTTTAAGAGTTTGGAGAAAAGTAGTCAGAATGAGCAGTTAAATCCACAGCGACTGACTCCGTAACACACACACACACACACACACACACACACACACACACCCCCATCCTGTGGATTTACTGTAGGTGCAGACCTGTGTGACACTTTTTGGTGTTAGTTCTCTTTTTTCCGTTTTGTGAGAGCGCTCTTTAAAGAACATCACTATCTTTTTCTCTCCTTTTACTTCTCTTCTGTCTCACTTTAACACACACACACACACACACCTCGGTGTTGATTGCAGTGTGATCCATGTACCTGTGAAAGTATTGCCAACAAGAACTCGCTGACAGCTGTGTAGTTGTCCCGTGTCCGAAGATGTCCTGCACTCGTTAAGGTTCATTACAGATAAAACCTGCTCTCATGAGTAAGTTGTCACAAACAAACAGAGTGTCTTTGATGCAAAGGCCGAAATCATCTTCAGGTATTTTAGTATGAGGCATTAAAAAATGATAACATGTTTCCAAACCAAAAGACTTGAATTTCTCCTTCAGCTTTGTGCACTGACGTCTGATCAGCTCCGTGTGGAGTGCACGTTTTTCAACTAAGTAGGTCAGTTAAACGACTTTTCATATGAGTCTGGCAGTCCGTTCTTCTACGTCCGTTCTTCTACGTGTCCGCACTATCGTGATCTAACTCTGTCACTGACTTTTTATGCGTCATGAATCTGTGCCATCTCCGTGCGCAATTCGAGGAAGCATTTTAGCACTGCTCCACGGTTAAACCAGCGGACCTCTGTATGATCAGGCAGCCTGTGGGTGATATCGTATTTGGATAAGGATGAAATGTTCAGTAATAGTTATATTTTTACAGTCTGGTGAAAGCTGGTGATAAAGTCGCAACAGCAGGCTACTGCATTTAGAAGTGATGTCGCACTGAAACTTTTAGGTGATCAACACAACACGTTCACCTCTGGGTGACCTAAAAATGAACCGTCTGTAATTAAAATCAGTTATTATTCATTTTAATTTACTGTTTTTATAATAACCAGAGGTAAAACTAGTCGGGAGATGCATCAGGCTCAACGCCGGTGTCCACAACCTACACTTAGTCTGGATGTGTGGAGACGGTCTGGGCCTTTACGCATGGCGGAGATGATTGTTTTTTTTATTTGCACGAGCTGCTCTTTGTGGCTCACTCCATAGGAAGCTTTGTTATTATCAGCCAAAACTTTTGTTTTATATCAGTCAAGACAGGAGAAACTGGTACGAAGTGTGGACAGAACTGAAGACCGTCATGATGCGCGCACAGTGCAGTGGTTGAGTCCCGTAGCTTTGATCAAATTCTGGCAACTTGTGAGCAAATAAGACTAAAGAAATATCGCTCCTTCGATCTCTCTTGAAAACCTGCATTCTGTGTCACCTCTCTCAGGTGTTCAGCCTGTTTGCTGATGTGATGTATTACCAGCGTAATGCAGGAGCAGCTCGTGCGCTCGGCCACTTGTCTTTTTACTCCCTGCTGAGAAGATAATTCAAAGTGCCCCGTTTAATTAATATTCGTATCATGATATCAACCTTTACGTTGCTCATTTTACATGGTTTACAGGTTTTAATACAATTCGGGGAAAATACGTATTACAGCGGGCCGTATGTCTGACATCCCTGGACTAGAGAAAAGAAGAATAACCTACTATACTCACTGCTTAATTCAATGTCACAAAACTACATGGAATCACTTTGTTTATGGCGTCCTCATATCAGCTGCATATTTACACCGGGTAATGTGTACATAGATTGGCAAGTCTACAGGATGCGAGGGTGCCGAGGACGGTAAATGATTCTCACCAGAAGCTCAGAACACGCCACGTGAGCATGAGGACACCCAATTATCTAATCATTCAATAAGCACAAAATGAGCTGCAAGTCATACCAGCCAGACGGCGGCTGCTGAAGGATGAGGCTGTCTGTAAAGTTCTCAGAGATGCAGAAAGCTGGTGAATAAAAAACACTTTGAAGGAGGACGTTTTGGGCAAATTAGGACGTTACCAAATAAACTTCTAACCCTTTGCAGCAGTGATTTAAACCTTTAAACAGTCAGAAGGACATTTCCCTGAACAGTTATCTCCTTCAGATCTTTATATGTATGCTGGAGGAAGATTCCTTTGACTTAAAATGACATGACATTAATGCGTAGCGGCCCTGGACTCTTGCTCTCTTGATGCATTCAGGTTTCCTGACACTTCACAAACCGGAAACATGAAAGCCGACTTCTTCAGTGAGCTTCACCGGGCTGAGACTTTACAGGGTATCAGCATCAGTGGGTGGAGGCTGTAGAAAAGTCCTGGAGACTGAATTCAATGAGCCTAATGGAGAGAAACTGTTTGGCTGCTATCATACTATGAATGAGATGAGGAGGGAGAATTAGAAAAGTGGCTCTCGTATAGAAACTCTGCAGACTGCTGTCCAGAGAAACCCCTTCCATGTAGAGACAGCCATATTTCATCTTCTGCACTGAGGCCGTTCATTTCTTCATCTGAGACTCGGCTGAAATGAGCTTTGATTCACGAGCTTCTCTGACCTTGTTCTGATTTATTTAGACATCGATGAGGGGCATTCATCTCCTGCAGTTTATAACTCAGTTACCTCCATCTTCATGATGCACACAGATCGCTCCGTGTTTTTAATATTTACTTTAATTCAAAGAAATCTCACCAAGAAAACATGAAGACGGTGTTAAAGGAGCCGTGTCCTGACATCAGCAGCAGCTCTACAACTGGAAACTGTTCCCTCCAAAACACGGGTCAGACTAGGGTCTCCTCCGCCATTGTTGTTGACAAAGATGAAAGCAGAAGTCCTGCCCCGCCTTGATTTTGATTGAGCGGTGAAGGGTCGAAAAGTAGGTAAGTATTTAAACGTAAACAACCTTCTTATTGTCAGCATTGTGCACCGGAGCGTCTGCTTGTTCCTCTCCACAGGCTGAACTGGGCTCAACCACAAAACAAAAGCACGATCCAAACAGGATGAGTTTGTGCCTGATGGAGGTTTAATGTGCAGAATATTTACTGTTGACTGTTCAGAGCGACTAAATTTAGATCTGTGGCATTGCAACATTTGTTCCTGCAGACTGTGCATGTGACAGTTATTATTTATGTGCAGCCTTTATTTTCCCTGCGATGCTCTTTGTGCTGAGCGTGCTTGTTTACTGCACAGCCCCTGCTTCACATTTATACTGTCAGACGTTTCAGCTCCTGGGAGCAGCACACTCGGTGCCACAGAGGCGACCGCGGTGCAAACGAGAGCTCCGTGCTTTGCTCCAGGGCCCCCTCGTGACAGCTTATGAGAGAGTTCATTTCCTGTTCAGATTTCCATATTTTTGTTTGGTGATAAAGACGCCTAAAGTCGATGACACAGTTTGAAAGTGATAAACTCCTATCCTCTTGACGGGAGAGAGCGCGTTCACTGTCATTAAAGTGCAGATCGCCCTCTGTGTCATCATGTCTGAGTGTAGAAAGCCTGGATCTGCCATCAAGGATACAAAGGAAAGACGGTGTGTTCTCCTTTTGAACATCTTTGATTGATGTTAAAAAGCTGAAGTCCAGAGTCGTTTACACGGAGGTATCCGCCTCTTGTATATCATGCAGGTGTGTTGAAGAAGCCGGCCGCCTGCTCTACCTGTGAAACCTTCCACATGGATGAAAACGTGGAATCCACAGGAGCCGACCTGGAAATGTTTCACAATCTGTCGTGCGGTTGCACAGAGTTGGATTTAGAGTCGACCTTTTAGCCGAGCGTAGATAAATCCCTCACACAAAGCCCTCAGGTGTGAACGCTCACCTTTAACACTGCAGGTATTGGTTGGCCTTGCAGTACCTTGTTGCCTTGAGGAGGAGTAAGCTTAGCTTTGACCTCGCTCTCTCTGCTGGACTCGGCGAAGAGCAGAGACGTGGTTGTTTTTACATTCTCGCTTGTTTTCATCCCAAACTTGAAATTAAGAGAACATTATTTGCATTTTTTGCATTTCGCACATTAGAAAATGTAAAACTTAACGACCTTTGTTAAATCATTCTGCAACTATCGTGATAATTACCCCCGTCTGCTGACAGGTCGTTTCCCATAATGCAATGTGACAGAGGGGGTCCTCACACAATTATGGGCTGAAGAGCCGTCACCATACCAGAGTTTTAACCTTAGAAAATCTGACAATATCGATAACTGATTTAACACCAGGGCAACAAAAGCAGAAAAGCCTAGACTCCAATATTAGACTATTTCTTTTTTCTTTTTCTTTTTTCATTTAAAGATTTATTTTTGGGCTTTTTGTGCCTTTTAATTGAGAGATAGGGCAGTGGATAGAGTCGGAAACCAGGGAGAGAGAGAGAGTGGGGAATGATTTGCGGGAAAGGAGCCACAGGCTGGACTCCAACCTGAGCCGCAGGAAACGGTTGTACAATCGACGAGTCATCGTGTTTAATAATCGTGATCTAAATAATCGAGATGATGATTTTTGCAAGCAGCCCTAATTTTTGCCCTGTTAATGTCAAACTGGTACCTTCAGTTCATGAAAGTTTCAGATGAAGAGACTATAAATACTTTTCCTGTTGACTAAAGAAGACGTTTCAAACACTCACCCTGAGCGCAGCCTGTATCGTCCTGTTCGTCCTGATTGCAGACATGAATATGTAAGAGGCTGTCAGTAAACACAAAGGCCTCATTATAATATTGTTTACACTTCTCTGACCCCGGGGTCACATCCTCTGCTTCGCTCTCTTGACCCTTTTACGGCATCATTCGGACTCTGACCTGCGGAGAGAAACACTCTGCCTCAGGGTGAAGCGACCTGCTCCAGAAATCTGTCAGAAAAGTTCCCTTTTTATTTGTTTCTGTGACCTCCTTCCCTTTATCCTCGTCCTCTTCTTCTTCTGTCTTTAAGACTCCGCCTCTCCCTGCAGAAGACACTTTTTACCACAGCGTCACGGTGGACAGGCTGAACCGTTAGCTTTTACTGTAATCAAAAGACAGTTTCACATCAGTCGGTCACGGCTGAGACTATTGACTTCTACCTCCCATTCGGTCACAGCTTTGAGCATCGATCCACACAGTGTCACATCGAGACGTTTCAGATCATATCAGGGACGTTTTCTCATCAAAGAGAACAACAGCGGGAACTCGAGCGTGACGAAGCTGCTCTCCCTGCGAGGGGGGATCAGTGTTTCTGTTTTCTGTTGAGTTTTCTTTGTTTTTATTTTGGGGTATTTCAGATTTCAGCAGGTGAGAAATAGACTTATTTCAAAGCTTAAAGGAAATCCAACACCTCCAACATCCAAGTCATGAATGGTTACAACACAGACTTTAAAGGTCAAATATTCTCCTCCTCATTAACCAGTTTAAATAAGTCTCAGAGCTCCTTAAAACATGTATGTGAAGTTTCTTGTTGTAAATCCACTCTGATCCTGTATTTGATCATGCCTATAAACCCCTCTATTTCAGCCCTGCTCAGAACAGGCTGTTTCTGTGTCTGTACCTTTAAATGTAAATGAGCTGTGTCTGACCACGCCCCCTCTCTGGAAGGACTTGGGTGTCTCGGGCTTTCTCGCTCCATGTCCTATTGTTTACAGTGAGAAGGCAGACTCAGAGGGCAGAACAAACACCTAGCTGTGGGAGTGTCACCCACCTGGGGGAGGGCTTTTCTCATCACTGGGGGTTTTAAGACAGACTAGTGACAAATATTAAAGTTAGAGAAACATGGTGAAGAGGATTTGACAGAATATGTGACCTTTAAATAATACGAAAAGTACAAGGAGCATTTCTTTGATTTCTGTCAATTCCTCTTTCATCTTCTCTCCTTTACAACACATTTGTACGTTCTCATCATCCTGTCCCATCTTGTTTTGATTTTGCTCTTGTGTAATTAGTATTTAGAGCAGCAGTCAGCCTCATAGAAGAGAAAAGAACCCGGAAAGCGAAGTCAGTGAATCGAAAAGAAAACAAAAGAGAAGGGAAAGATGAAGCCAAAAAAAGCATCATGGTTAACTGCAGCGGAGTCATGTCTGTATGTTCAACCTCATGAAAGGACCTGTTACACCTCTCTTTCTCTCTCTCTCTCTCTCTCATTTCCCAGACGTGATATTTAGCAGGAAGCTCGTCCTCTTCTCTCTTGGCACTCGCTCTGTTTTGCCCTTCAACGTCTCTTCCTGAACAATAATCCTGTCTTTCTTTTCTTGGATCTTTTTAGATCCTGTCTCCATAAAGAAATCATTATAATTAAATTGAATCACCTTTGTGCAGTTCAGACATGAATACATAGATGAAAACCTGCAGACTTCCTTTGTTTTGACGTCAAAACAGGCACCGGATGAACAAAAACTCATCCTCTGAAAGACAAAGCAACATGTTGTCGTTGTTTTTTTTATTCCCGCGTGATCTTGTAGTTCTCCTGTGATCTTGTAGTTCTCCTGTGATCTTGGAGTTCTCCTGTGATCTTATAGTTCTCTCCTGTGATCTTGTAGTTCTTGGTATCTTGTAGTTCTCCTGTGATGTGTGTACAGCTGCTCAGCTGCTCTCACGCTCTTTAAACGGATCCAGTGCGGCAGGGCTCACGCCGTCCGACAGAGCAAAACCGTGGCGCTGACGGACCGGGCACGGCGCAATTGGGGGTATAGCTGCTAAGCCTAAAACTTAAAGCCACCGAGGGGCTTCATAGAAGGGCTAATCTAGCCTATTAATTGACGAGCTTGCCGGCTTCGCTCCTGAGCGTAAGAATTTGAAATAAGACAGTCCAATATCTTCTTCGTTTAGGAATATTTATATTTCATTCCATCGTTGTCTCGATTGATGTCACATGGGAGATGTTCAAACAATAATCCAGACATTTCCGTTTACATTCACTCCTGTTACCTCATAGCGTGGCGTACAGCGCTCAAAAAAGTGAAATTGCTCCCCATCTAGTAACACCTGACACCCCAGTGATAGTTCCTACCTGTATAGAGTTTCACCTTAACCTAAAGGCGACACCTGCAGGAACAATTTGTGTTTGCACTTCCTAAACATGGCTCCTACAGGGGGTTAGGGCCCCTATCACTCAGAGATGCGTCTAATAGGCGTGGCTGCTCCAAAAGCGCCTGCACACATCTGGGGAAAAAACATCTGGGAGCACCTGAGGAGTGAGGCTGCATGTGTCAAATAAAATAAATAGGGGAAAATAGACACGAGCAAAGAAGTGTTCTCGCCGTTGCTTTGCTTCGAGATGAGCAGGGAAAATGTCATTAAAAGGTTTCTTGCGTTCTAGCGTTTTTGAAGCCCAACGATGGCGTTCTTCACATTTAAAATGCAGACACTGATACAGGGTTCATGAATGTTATTATAACTCTTACTGTTGTTGTGTTATTCCGCTGAGAATCCCGCAGAGATAGACTTTCTGTGTCACTTACCTCACAAGCAGCTGATAATTAAGAGCCGACTGCAGGCTCGTTCTGTGCACAGCGCTGCGGTAATCGTGCGTCTTTATTGTGTCACTGATGAAGTCGTGTTAGCTGAGACTCCTGTCTGAGGACGAGGAGGAGGTTCAAATACCAACACTGTAGAGACTTGTAGGAGTGATACACTTCTGAGCTCCTGTCAATGACGAATGAAATGACTGCTAAAGAATGCACACACACACACACACACACACACACACACACACACACACACAGACAGTGAGATTTTGAAACATGCTGTAACCTGAAGGAAATCTGCAGGATAAGAAGATGTGTGCTGGCGGCTGCAGAGTGAGCGTCTCGCATGTACTCATCATGACAGCTCTGTGCCAGCTATGTGTCACATTTATTCTCGTTGAAAATCTGTGTCTGATGCTCATTTGTCTGCCTAACACTAAAGTGGTTACTCTTAACAGTTTTTGCTTAATCCAGTGTGAAGATAATCCATCGTCTTATTTTTGCCTCGCGGCGGCTTGACTCTGTTTTTTTTTCTGTTTTCTAAATCTGATTATTTAAGGAACGGTTTCAGGGCACAAATAGCTCTCACGCAGATTTGCCTCTTCTTCTTCTTTTTGATGTCTTAGGTTCAGGAGTCTTCTAGTCAACTAAACTCCTTCTACCTTTGACTGTCTATAAAGATCGAAAACACGTCTCTGCCTCTTCCTGTTGTACTAAAGTGAAGCCAAAATACCTCGGCGACGGGCGCTGGTGTTGTGCTGGATGCTGGTGACAACATTTGTAGCCAGGGTCTGTGCCCCGCCCCTTCCTCTAACCCAAATCATGTATTTAACTTCCTGCTCAAAGGTCAAATGTCACTCAGGTGGGTTCAGTCCACAGCAGAAGAGATTCTTGTGTTGGTTTGAAGCAGTTCAACACATGTTAAATTAAAAATCATTGATTATAACTAACATAAAAACACAGTTTGCAGCAGCTTTCCATTCATTCAGACGCTTCTGCGAAACAGAACACGCATGTGGTGGAATTTAGCAGTAAATAAAAGAAAACAAGGAAAAGCCTCAATGTCACTACTTGCAATTTCAAATCGTTTTTTTAATTGCTGTAAATCAGGAGTTTTAGGCCATCACAGTCACAGATATAGATCTTTGAGGGACTGATGATTATCGTCATTTATTACAGTTTAATTTCCTCAACAGATTAAAACTGTTCTCAAACCGTGTTTCAGGAAATATGTTTTTCATGTCTTTGTGTTTGTGTTTCTCTGCAGCTGAAGAGTTTATGTGCAAGACGTCGGCCATTTCCGACATCGTCATTCTGGTGGACGGCTCCTGGAGTATCGGCCGCATCAACTTCAGGCTGGTCCGGACCTTCCTGGAAAACCTGGTCAGGGCCTTCAACGTGGAGTTTGACCAGACCAGGATTGGTACGGGTGGATTTATTCCTGTTTTTTTTTTTTTTTAGGTTCTTTATTGTATTGTGAGTTCCCAAAGCTACCAAACACATCCGGCGGGATATTTGTGAACTGGATTTAACGACTCCCCTCCGTCTGATTGTTCGCAGGCTTGGCTCAGTACAGTGGAGACCCTCGGATCGAGTGGCATCTTAACGCTCACACCACCAAAGAGGCTGTGATCGACGCTGTGAAGAACCTGCCGTATAAAGGAGGAAACACTCTGACAGGTGAGGTCGACACACAGCGTCCCTCCGTACACGTCACAGATCAGGGGAAGACTTGGAGGGCCGCCAGTCCTCGACATCAGCTTATTAAAGCCACTTCAGTTCCTCGCAATTAAGTGTTCAAACGTTCATGAGCTTTAAGCTGATGAGACCAAACGATGAGTCAGAAGGTCGGAGCAGTTCGCTTAAACTTCTGCAAGCTCCTCACGGCAACACCGAAGGAGTAAGGAGTTAATTAAGCCTTGAAAATAAATAGGTTCTGGTCTTTCTTCCACTTTGAAACCATCATGACATTGATTTTGGAGGATTTAATCGATGTTTCTACATCGGTAGTTAAGGCAGAGAGTGCGTGTTGTTAAGGCGGCCGTCTTTCAGTAACTATGCAGTGCTGCAGGAAACACTGGAACAATCAATCCTATCTTCAACAACAACACACATCTTCGAATTATTTTAATCTGAGCTGTCGTCATTAAAACTTTAAGTGTCATCATTCTGTAAGCGAGGACTTAACTCGCCATCGGGACGTTTATGGTCATGTTTCTCTCTCCGTGTGTGTTTGTGTCTCCAGGTCTGGCTCTGACCTTCATCCTGGAGAACAGTTTCAAACCCGAGTCCGGATCCAGAGCCGGCGTTCCAAAGATCGGAATCCTCATCACTGACGGGAAGTCTCAGGACGACGTGATCCCCCCCGCCCAGAGCCTGAGGGACGCCGGGATCGAACTGTTCGCCATCGGTACGCCTCACGTCAACAACTAGACTAACGACATCACTCTAAAGTTCATCAGTCGATCTAAAACTTAAATGTGGAGCTCAATCTCAGATCAGGAGGGTTTGGTCACCTCTCACTTCTCTCTCGCCTCCAGGTGTGAAAAACGCCGACGAGAATGAGCTGAAGGCCATCGCCTCACCTCCCGAGGAAACTCACGTCTACAACGTGGCGGACTTCAGCGTGATGAGCAACATCGTGGAGGGCCTCACCAAGACCGTCTGCGACCGAGTGGATCAGCTCGACAAACAGATCAAAGGTGAAGCAGCGGCTCGCACGCAGCTCGCACGCAGCTCGCACGCAGCTCGCACGCAGCTCGCACGCAGCTCGCACGCAGCTCACACTGTGTATCATAGTCAATAACCAATCATGTTGAGCTGTTTCTTTTAAATGTTATGGCGGAGATCTTGTCTGAAGTCTGTATTCCCGTACAGTTAACCCGGCAGCTTAAAGAATATTTCTGTGAATCCAGCAGGAAATTGAAAAAGCATGTCGTATATTTATCTCACGCTTCGTTTCTTGTACAGGAGGCGGAGAACCTGCCCCTCCCCCCTCGGCTGTGGCTCCGCCCCGCGACATCAAAACATCTGACATCACAGCTCGCAGTTTCCGGGTGACGTGGACCCACGCGCCGGGACAGGTGGAGAAATACCGCGTGGTGTATTACCCGGCCAGCGGAGGAGCGCCGGAAGAAAAGGTACATGAAAAAAACAATTTATAACTTTACATTATCCTGAAACCGTCTTTGCTTCTGCCGTTTGTTGTTGTTGTTGTTGTTATTCTCCTAAAATGACTTTATTTTAAGTCTAATCTTTAATCAAAGTCAAAGGCAGGGCAAGACCAAGACCATAAATATCACTAAGAAATCATCATCTTGTGTTTAGGGGGCGTGTCACTCACGCAGACCATAACACCGGGAAGTTTGCGGCCGTAATCGGGGGATAAAAGTTAGCCTTCAAATGTATTGAAGTTATTTGTTCTTTTAGAAAGAGGTGTTTTCCTTCTGCAGGGATGAAGTGGAAAAATAGCCTCTAAACTGTGGAAATCCAGATTCGGTCCAATCTGAGACCGAGTAAAAATGCTAGATTAGATTCAGAGACCTAGAGACCGGTCTGGAGTTGTACAACAGTTCACTTCATGAATCCTCGAGAAATAAAAATCATCACCTTTCTACGACTGTTTACAAGAAAACACCCTGAGAGGCTTAACCGTCATGTCAGGAGGATTTGGTGCAACTTTGTCCCCCCCCCATAAAAATACTGAAATACTAACGTTATGATGGGATATGATTAAAGTCTGCTGGGATGGGATATGATTAAACTCCTTTAATGTCTCAGAGTGATTTCCATCATGAAAGGAAACGGCTCTGCAGAATCAATAATAACGTCAGGATCAAACCAAACTTCTCCGTCACGCTGTGGAACAAATATTTTCATAAATCTGTATAGTTTGAATTAATTCCAGCCGAGTCAACCTGATAAACCTGCAGCTGATTAAACATCTAAAGTTAATTTTCAGGTAAACTGCAACAGCACACCTTCTGCAACGTGACGACCTGTGCAGTCGCCGCACATTTTAAACTCAAGCAGCGCCGTCATATTCATGTTTATACAGTCCCATCTTATTTTTATCCACTTCCCCTTTGATGTTTATTACGACTCTCGGCTGGAACGACCCCACAAGGAAAACTGAAGGATTCATCAAAGCTGATCTGATCCAGTTACAGTCGATTTAAATCTCTTTGGAGGAGAGAGGAACGCCTGCAGCAACATGTGCTGCATACACAGAGTAACAAACAGAAGCTTTTAGGATGTTTTCTGATACTCAATAAAGTGACTAACGGCACCAAATCAGAGCTCATTAAAGTGACTTTTTAAAAACCGTGGTGTCAGAAGAGAAGCTCCTGAGCCTGAAACGACTTCACTCTGAAGTTTCTATCCAGCATCATGTAGCATCACGCTGCAGATGATGCACACTCAGAGATCTTTAAAGCGTGTTGGTTTGATATGTGTTCCAGGTGGTGCAGGGCACGGAGAACAGCGTGGAGCTCACCTACCTCAACTCCCTCACTGAGTACCATGTGGCCGTTTTCGCGATTTACCGCAGCTCAGCCAGCGAGGGCCTGAGAGGAAGCGCCACCACACGTAAGTTTAAAAAGTTATGACATTTGGGTTTGTTTGAAATCTCTGAGGGAGGATAGAAATGGTTTAGGTTCCCACCGCTGTCATGGCAACGGAGCAGTGTCCTTTTTACCTCCGTAAGGCCCCATGTCCACCTGAGAAGAAAAGTGCTGCAGGTGCGTCCTGTCTCTATGACAACAGTCTGTTGACAACGGCCGAGGAAAAACAACGGGGAATATCGCACACTTTGGAAAAGAGCGCCGGTGACATCAACTGTGTTTGTTTAAACTAACGTCTCGCTTGTCTTAGGATCCAGATGTAAATGTTCCCTTTCTTTAGTTCTGAGGATGTTCAAAGGGTTAAAAGAAACAAAAACAGATAATCTGCCAGATCATTACCATTAAACGACGGCGTCTTTGATAGAAACACTGATGGACCAGCAGATCAGTGTCGACTACAACGCAGCACACTGACTCTGGCCCAGAAAAGCCACACAGGTGTTTCATTATGTGTTGGAGGCCTGACAGGACACCTGTGGTGAGCTCTAATTCTGGATTCATCGCTCGAGGCCTCTTTTTCACGATTGGATCTCTGAACCCGCCTCTTTCAGCACAGCGACTGCTGATGAATGACGGGGGATTCCTCCCTGTGGGGGGGGGGGGGGGTGATAGATGCTAATGCTAATACAAGTCACCTTGGAGCAAAGTTAATGAGCTTGGCTTCAGTTTTATTTGAACTGTTGGAGGCAACAAATTTCACTCTAAAGTAAGGTGTTGAAACCGACTGAAATAAAATGGCCTTTGTGTTCGTGCAATTTAGACGCTGTCTCCTCCTCTGCTCTGTGTTTTTAAGATATAAATGTCAGTTTTTTTCTGACTAACCGTCCCCTGTGGTCATGAGCTTTGGGTCATGACCGAAAGAATAAGATTGTGTATACAAGTGGCTGAAATCAGTTTCCGGGTGAGGGTGTCTGGGCTCAGCCTTAGAGAGAGGGGGAGGAGCTTAGACATCCGGGGGGAGCTCGGAGACAGTTGAGGGGGTTCAGGCATCTGATCAGGATCCTCCTGGACGCCTCCCTCTAGGGGTCTCCCCGGGCAAGCCCAACTTGAAGTAGACCCCGAGGTAGACCCAGAGCTCGCTGCACGGATTATATATCCCTCCTGACCTGGGAGCGCCACTCAGAATCCCCCAGTAGGAAAATGTTGCTGGATAGAGAGACGTCTGGGTTGACTCACTTCACCTGCTGCCACACGACCCAACTTAAGCAGAAAGTGGATGGAGTATTGGCCGTCCTGTTGACTTGAATGGACCACACTGCTTTCTCTCTCTCTCTCTCGCTCTCTCTCTCTCTCTCAGCAGCTTCTGGTTAAATATTTGACCCTGTTTGAAAGTCGTCTCTCCTGTACGCCGCTCTGCTGTTAATCTGCTAAATAGGATCCTGTGTTTGTGTCCTGCAGTGGCCCTGCCCATGGTGAACAACCTGGAGCTGTTCGATATCACTCACAGCACCATGAGGGTCCGATGGAAGACCGCCGTCGGGGCTTCTGGGTACATGATCCTGTACGCCCCGCTGACTGAGGGAGACCCCGCAGACGAGAAGGAGGTGAGGGGATTTTCTAATGTGACTATTTATGGAGAGCAGATGAGAAGCTTCGCGGTTAAAGGAGGTAAAATAAATAATATGAACACATAATTACAGTAAATCTGCAGAATGATTCAGAGCGATGTGCGTCCTCTGCTTTGGTCTCTCGCTGCATTACAGAAGTTGTTTTATACCTCTGACTGTCGTTGAGTCCTCGATGTGGCCTTTAAGAAGCTTCAGACCTCCTCAGAAATGTTCATCCAGCAAAAATTCTGCAAGAGCAATATAACGTTAACATACTAAGTTCTCTGCACAGACCTGCTTCAAGCTTCATACTTTATTCACGGTACATCATTCAGAGTTTTTTTGTTTCCTCTGTCAACCTTGAGGAGTGACTTTGTGTCAGACTGCTAACGGGCTTCAGCTCAATCGGACCGACCTGTATTGATGTCTTTGTAGCGTTAATTAACTTTTTATGTTTGATCTTTCCTTCACTCTGTGTGTTGACCACATTGTTTTTAAGCACTTTCCTCAGTGAGGAAAATGAGACACAGGGAGGAGAGGAACCAGAGAATATTAAGCAGGAGACCTCTTTAGGACTTGGCTTTGTTTGCATCATTCAGTGGACGCCCTCAAATCCTCCATCTTCTTTACTCCTGAGACAGAGTCCTGCTTTGAGCTGCTGGAAATCTACAATGACAAGGAGATCGAGCAGTTCATGAGGAGAACACAGGCGAGGTAGAGGAGCAGAGGTGTGAAGGCTGCAGCCAGCCGTCTGTACCCCTCCCCCCCCTCCCTACAGACCTCATCACGCCCGCCGTCACTTTACGCTCCAGGCGCAAAGCAATAAAAACAATTTAGGGAGAAATTGGGAGTCAGGATGTTTTCCAGCTCTGAGGATAAGCCTGGCTCGGAGGCCTGGCTGCATCATGCTCGTATGGCTTCCCCTCACTGTGCCATGTGGGGACTCATCTGGGCCAGATCCAGAATCAAATCCAGTCCGGTCTGACTGAGTGAGATGCTTTCATCCTCAAACTCGTCAGGAGGCTTCAGTTCAAATTAAACCAGAGAGAGAGCGATAGTACAGACAAATTAAAAGAGGTGAACAGCTTGGTCTGGGTTTTTACTAAAACAGCTGTGACGATCGTGCCCCTGTAACTGAATTTCCCCGCCAACAGAAAACGCCTGTCGAGTTTTTACTGACGTTTATTCAAATCCCATTTCAAAAGAAGCAAAAGCTAGCACATGTACCATGATTTACGTGAATATGTATTTCTTCGTATAGAGCTCCATCCTCGCTCTGTGAGTCAGAAAACAGGCTGAGCAATGCGTGTTTTTTAAAAACTTTTACGCCTTTATTGTAGAGCGAGGACGGACGGTGAAGCTGTCAACAGGGATGAGGGAGCGTCCAACAAAGTGCTGAAGGTCGGGGTCAAACCAGAGCCTCTGTGCATGAGGTCATACAACATAAACACTAGGCCACCCAGCCCCTCTGTTGCTTGTTTATAAAAGACATACACCCCTCCGCTATTTGTGCTAAAGACAGACTGAATGAAAACCTCTCGTCAGGCTGGATCTGGCTTCTGTATTGTAGTTTTCTCTCTTCTATCACTTCAGGAAGAGACTTTATTTCAGGTTTGTATCTGAAGAAATGAGAGAGGTAGTTAAAGCACCAGGGCTACATCTACACACCTTCATGCATCATGCTGCTTTCTTCAGGAGACAACTCAAACCAAACCTAAAGGATCTGATCTGTGAACGTTTAAATGTCTGCTCGACATTTTCATCCTAAAACATCCAGGCTGTTCTTCAGCGACGTAGACTTCAGCGAAGTAGACGTAGAAACCAGCCCATGTGCTTGACAACTACGGCTAATAGTTTTGGCTTTTTCAGGAACATGAAAGACTTACTTTGGCAGCATCATTCGCCAACTTCCCTGCATAAAATTTGACACCGATTTTGAAGCTGAAGATTTGGCAGTACATTTGATTTCTCCAGGCTCCACGGTGAAAACAATTTATTAATGGGATGGCAGAGAAGAAGAGCAGATGGACAAACATTTGTCAGCGCCTCCTTTTTGCCAGATTCTTTTTTTTAAATTTGAACATCGTTTTTGTTTTTGGCGGAAGGAGAGAAGATGGTGGAGGTCAGAGTATTTGGTCCGCGGTGTGTTAAGAAGCTGAAGCACGGGGGAGTTAATCATCTTCTGAATCAGCTTACGATGCACAAAATGTTTCTCTGAGAGGATCATTGAGAAATCATTTCATGTCACCTGAGCCGGACTCGCTGCTTGTCTGGACAGGACGGAGGCTCGATGGAGACACTGAATTCATATCTTCGTGTGTGTGTGTGTGTTTGTACAGGTGAAGGTACTAGACTCGGTGGACGAGGTGGAGCTGGAGGGACTGACCCCGTCCACAGAGTACACGGTGACCGTCTACGCCATGTACGGAGAGGAGGCTAGCGACCCGATGACCAGCCAGCAGACCACATGTGAGTCTCAGAGCACGTTTACACAACACGAGAAACAGAGTTGACGACCACCAAACTGCCGAGATCACCGAGAGAGCCAACTCGAGGAAAACTCTCAGCATTTGATTCCCACTTTGGGAAATCTGTCCGTGACTCTGAGATCGCTTGAGAAGTCGTGAGGTGTTAGACCGGCTGTGAAAATGAAGTTTCATTAAAGTCCTGACTGATTTTATGATCATTCATCGCAGAACATTTCGATACACTCACGTCAGTCTGAGCTCCGCAGGAAGGGCACCAAAGATCTCCCAGAGAAAGATGTAGTCATAACTATAAATGATACAGTGAAGGTCGGCAGCGTTTGAGGTGAAGCAGCACAAAAAGAAAAACGTCTCTTCACCCCAAGTTCTTCAGCTTCAGTTCTGCTGCTGCAGTTATGTTGCAGCGTGTTCGTGTGCAGCTTTGTGGCTTTGCAGCACGTTCTCCGCCCGGCAACCAGCGATGCAAAAAAAAATAAAAAATCACAGCTCCCGCTCTCCGTGCTATTTCCTGCATCTCACTTTCATTTTGAAGAATTTGAAAGCTTTGGTGAGCGACCCCCCCCCCTCCGCTCCCCCTAACCGTACTCACTAATTAACGTTTTATGAAGTCTACTTTAAGGTCTGTGGCTCGTGGCTTTAAGGCAGGCCATGTTTACGTCTTTATGATGCGTGTTGGGCTCTGGACGCAGGTCAGACAAGGACGTTAGCCGCTGTTGGAGGAAGGCTGTGGCGCTGTGTGCATAATGCTTGCTCTTCATTCCTCCTTGTGTGTATTTTCTGGTTCATTCATAACTTGCAGGAGAATATTCCTATGAATTATCAGTCTCTCTCTTTTGTCTGCTACGTTCCATAATGCATCTGGACACGTGCACGATGAGCGTTAATGGGTTTTTCATACAGAATCGCTCAGGCCTTGTTTGTCTCCTCTGAAGCCCCTCTTCCCTCATTTCATCTGGTTATTTCACTGTTGTTTCATTCATGTCAGGACAGAATGAGCTTTGATGATCACAGCTGCAGAAAGAAAAGCAGCATGATGGAAATGAAAGCTAACAGGCTTCATGAAACTTACTGACACGTTTACTCTCTGCATAATCGGTGAAGAGCAGATCTTAAAATATTATCTGGATGCGGCTCAAGTTCTAATAACGATCAGGGGAAAGTAAATGAATCACGCTTTGTCTTTTATAGATTCAATATTTTATGATTTTCACCACAACATTCAGTCTGACCTCATGCAAAGGGAAGTGGATTGGATTTGGAAATATTTGAGTTTCATTAGGCTTCCTTAAGATCCATTCTGCTAATCCATCTTTAAATACGTTATGACAACTTGGCGAGACTTTTGGCCAGAAGCTGACGTCAGGTTCTGCCGACGTATCAGAGCAAAGCATGGAGCAAAGTTGTAGGACACGCCCACCTTAATGCTCACTCAAATCTCCCTCCGACTGCATACAGAGCTGGCCAATCAGAGGAGAGTGGGCACGTGGGGAGGTGGGGCCTTAAAGAGATAGTAGCTGAAATGAAGTGTTTCTGGCAGATGCTGAAATGAGGGATTTTACTGACGCCAGTATCAGATAAATAAGGAGGTTTTTGAGCTACACATCTCACAACGCTACAACAGGTGTCCCAGAGTGACATCATTAAAGGTCTCCATTAGCCTCCATGCATGGAGTGCCCAACATAACCACTACTGTAGGCTATGCGGTGCCTGGGTGATGTGTATTAACATCTCGTTCCTCAGTCAGATTAAAGAAGAATACAAATCTGATGTAAATAAATTAAATCTTCAGAAAGGAAACCCTTAAAAAAGAGACGTCTTCTTAAACCTTTTCAGCATATTTTAGATCTTCAGCGTATCCAACCTCGAGGTGAACGTCTTGAAGTTTTCTGTAGGGATGCTTACGTTTTTTTAAACTTTCCAGACTTTCTTATCTGGCCTCGCTCCTTTGCTCACGCTGGTTCAGCTCTACAGACAAACCAAGGCAGGCGCTCCCTTCTTCGCCTCTTTTCCCCCTGCAGCTTTGTCTTCGCTCTGACCCCCGGTATAATTGAGGTGAAGCAGCGGTCGGCTCAATCAGGATCTTTTTCTTTCTGTTAGAAAACAGATCAGCAATTCTATGAATAAAAAGTTTTTTGAGACTCTCAAAGAAAATCAGATATCCTGGCTGAATATTAAAGGGGGCGGTTAAGAGATGTTCGGACACCTGTGCAGAGAGAGGGAGAGAGAGAGAGGTGCAGCCAGAGGGGAGGTGAGATTCAGTCCACTTTATGTATAAAATAGTAGATTCTTGTAGAGCTTGTTAGAAACCCCATGAGCGATCAGTGTGTCTGCAGGCGATCACTACGATCTCTGTGCACGTAATTAAACGGCTGCATTATGTTTTCTGTTCATCAGTATGTTGTTCTCCTCTATTTTGTGGATGTCGTCGTTCCATCGGACTACACATAGCTTTTATATAAAGGCAAATATTCTCATTATAACGTCGTGTAGCGGACTCTGTTGCTTCAGCCGCTACTTCCGGGTTGTTTATTTACGTCACGTCTTACCTCAGGAAATCCCCTGATCCGCTCTCCCCTCTGACAGGGATAGTCCCCCGCTGTGAGGAGCATATGTGAACGGCTAGGTCGGGAGAATCTCCGTAGCGGTCCTCCTGGAATTATCTAGATATTATCCGGAGTGCATATGTGAAAACAGCTATAGTAGACATCTGAGGCCTCCGCTTTATCCTGCAGTTCCTCGGATGTCCACTAGAGGCTGGCTGCAGAAGCACAGCCCATTCTAAAAAGCCAGCAGAGATGTTTACTGGTTCAAAAAACCAAATAGGTCTGATTAGCTCATGTCTCGATCGGCATACACTGTACGGGGGGGTGAATGTTTTGGTGACTCATCCGTTTTGATTTGATGAAGGATAAGGCGTGTCGCTACGGAGTAACCAACAGTTGGTCAGGAGGCTTAAAACCCGCCTCAGCTCCAGCTCTCAGCCTGTCGTTAGGTTGACTGAAAGTTAGGCTGAGACAGCATTTCCAGCACGGAGACCGCCATCGATGGGTCTCCAGCGCCCCCTGCTTTAGACTTCACTGTGTTTGCTGAAGTTTCTTTCCTCCCTGTCTCCTCCTCCTCCTCCTCCTCCTTCTCAGTACCACTTACCCCGGCGAGGAACCTGCGATTCTCCGACGTGGACCACAGCTCCACCCGGCTCACCTGGGACGCCTCCTCGAGAAAGATTAAAGGATACCGCGTCATGTACGTGAAGACCAACGGAGTCCAGACCACTGAGGTGAGTGGACGTTTTCCAGCTGGGTCTGAACAGAAACTAGTTCAGTTCAAAATAACACCTGTCAGAGTGTCAGAACGCCGCTTTAGCTCGCTGTTCATACTAGATATGATAGACATAGATATACTAGACTGTTATTACTGAATAGTTGCTGCAGATCATCGGATGTTTGTAAAGCTTCCCAAAGGATGATATATATGAAGGTTTTAGATATCTTAACACATCCCTGCTGCACATTTAAACCAAAATAAAATTAAAAACGTCAAATGTCCCGTGTGTTGTCGCCCAGGTGGATGTCGGCAGCGTGACGAGCTGGATGTTAAGAAACCTGACCTCCCTGACTGAGTACACGGTGGGAGTCTTTGCTCTCTACGATGAGGGACAAGCTGAGGCCGTGACCGAGAGCTTCACCACCAGTAGGAAACTAACATCAGCTCAATGAGTCAGCAGGAGCGTGCAGATCATGACATCAGCTGTTACTGTGACTTTAAGTGTGTGTTTGTGTGTGTAGAAACCGTCCCCGACCCGCCGGACCTCAGGAGCAGCGACATCTCCACAGACAGCTTCAGGGTGTCATGGCAGCACCCGGCCTCTGACGTGGTGATGTACCGACTCATCTGGACCTCCACTGACGGAGGAGACAGCCAAGAGGTGTGTGTGTTAACAAAGAGGGTCGAGATTTATCGGATACCAGAAAGAGTTTCACACTCAGAGGATCAAACATGTTTCATACATGATTGTCACGTGAACCCCTCCCTCTCGGACTCTAAGCCCTGACGCCACGTGGGGGGGGGAGAGAGACAGACATTTCACTGTACAGTCAGAACTTTTATCTGCTACGTGAAGTCTGCTCGGCGTATATGAGGCTTTTATTTTGGTAGCGAATATCAATGTGCACCGCCCGTCATGTCCGGACTTGTTTTGCTTCGCTGCGCAACTTTATTCACCCGACCAAAGTGAAATACAGGAGAATGAAATCAGCGACATGACGGAGTTTACCGTCAGTCAAGTTTTATTACCTGCAGGCCGGGCAAACAGTCTCCGAGTTCTCCTCTACTGGACACACTCCGTTAGGAACGCACGACAGCAGGTTACACAGAGCAACGCGTGACATGAATCACCTAAAAACTGGACCGTAGATGTAGATACAGATTTTATCCTCCTATAAATAAATAAATTAAAACAATTTATATGACTCAAGTAGGATTAGCTCCAGCTGTAGCAGTCACAACAAAATGATGGACACATTAATGCATTAAAAAAAAATGTATTATATAATATTCTGTAAAAGGTCAATTTTTCCAAAGTTGTTACTCCAGACTTGAGTTTGATGCTTTTGTACTCTACCGTCTCTAACTTATTTCTGTGTTGTTACTTTAGGCTGCTTAAGGTTAAGAACAGAATCGGCTTCTTATTCCACTGTCCTGTTTAGTATCCTAACACAGTCCTCATTTCTCATGATCTAATCTCAAAATGCTCCAGAAAACTACATTTGAATGTTAGATTGGCTAAATTGTTTTTAGTAGGGGGGTCTGGGGAGGACCCCCTACCTTCAGCTACTTAGTATCTGGTTATAATTTCACTTCTTTAGAGTTTGCTAAAGAACACCTGCTGTGACTGTTTATATTTATTTATATAGGCATACAATGCGCTTGACTGTAGCGTAGGTCACATTTGATAAAAAGAAGCAAGGTCACATCCGTCGGCCTAGATCTTGAGCTTTCAAAAAAGAAAAATGTGTCAGTTTTATTCAAATTGGTTATTTGCTGGGGAAAGAGGAAGGGAGGGGCGAGGGAAGTGTGGCGACAGGGGGGGGGGAGGGCGGAGCTGAGGGATGAAGGAGGTGTGTCCTAAGAGAGCGTTTGTTTTGGTCTGGAAAATCTGCTCTGAAAGTCGCTGAGCAAGACTTTGAGATGAAAAGAAAAAACTCAACTCTCTTACTGTTGGTTGCAGCAGTAAGTAGAAGGTGTTTTTAATGTTGCACAAAATTGTAATCAAACTTAAATCGGGGACATTTTAAAGGGTAAAACTCTAAACTCTGAAATTCTCTGTTTTCTGAAAGTGATGAACTTTTTTTCGACTGACTCGGCTCGCTGACTCTCCCGTCCTTTCTCACCTCCACTGTTTGTACGAGGCTGAGCGTTAACACAGGTGCCCATGTTTGTTTCTGCTTCAGGTTCTGGTGAACGGAAACATTAACACATACCTGATAACGGGACTGAGCCACCTGACGGAGTACGAAGTCCTCCTCGCTGCCATCTACAACAACGAGGCGGAGAGCGACGAGGTGATCCTGGTCGAGTCCACCGGTAAAGAAGCGTTTCTACAGTTTAGATTTTGTCGTGCTCCTTTTTAACATCTCTCCTCGGCCCTGAGGTCATCATGTTGCATTCAAAGTAAACAGTGGTATACTGTTCAGTGATGAAAGCTTGTGAAGCACTGCTTTGATTAAAAGACTCCTCGAGTAGCGAGATGGACAGAGAGACTCACAGGCTGTCGATACTTCCGAACTTTCCCCGTTGGCCGTACTGTAGCTAGCAGGAGCGCTACACGAGAGTAAAAAGAGCTGCACAGATATTTCACTTTGTAGAATTTACTGAGCACAGTGGAAAACAGTTTAAACCTTTTTCCTCCCTGAGAGACCGAAAAACAGACTGAGATTTATTTTCTGGATTTTACGGTACTTAAAAACCCCCCCCGAACAAAACCAGGACGCTCAGGTCCACCTGAACCCATTGAAGTTCTGAGTTTGGTGCGTTAGCTGCTTCGTCGCAGAGCAGATCTGTTCTCACTTACTTCCTGTGTTTGTGTTTGTAACGCAGTCAGAGGGAGAACATGTGTTTGAACAGACTGGAGACAAACATCCTTTAAATCTTTTCTGCAATGTTTCCTCAGGCACAACACTCAAACATTTATTTGTCTTTTATTCTTCAGTTGAGAGAACAACCACCGTCGCTACGACAACCACCGTCGCAGCAGGTAAATATCTGTGTTTGTGTTCCTCTAAACTTTCCTCACCTGTGTTTTCACTCTACCCCGTCTAAATGCATTGTAAATATATTAAAACAGCGTCGTTGATTTTCCTGGAACCTTTTCTGAAACTTTAAACGTCTGATGAACAATCTCAGTTCAAGAGTTAGAAAACATCCGCTGGAAAATCTCTCATGACATGATCCGTCCTTCCATGCTGCTTCTGATAGCGTCTGAAAGTGTTTCGCCTTTTAGATTGATTCTGTGTCATCCGTCATGAAGGCTGTCGGATGTTTTACCACCCAGACTTTCCCGGGGAAAGTTTGATATTAAAAAAAAACGCTGATATGAGTAAATGAAATGGCAAAACCAGGACACCCTGATAGGATCGGTCTGTCTGGTATAAATTGAAAAACATCCGAGTGATGCCGTTTTCTGCTTCACTGAGTCGATGCTGAGCGGCGCGTCAGTGATTTATACTCCCTCTGATCCTCCAGCTCCACGTTACGGGGTGAAGAACTTAAGGGTGGATGAGGAAACCACCTTCAGTCTGCGGGTGTCCTGGCAGCCCGGTGACACGAGGAACGTCCGACATTACCGCCTGAACTACATCAGCGCCAGAGGAGACAGAGCCGAAGAGACGGTGAGACCATCCCCGTTTACTTTACAGTCAGAGTCACAGAGTGAGACAGGAAGGTTTGGAACCAAAGTGGAGTTAAGGCTCATCCTTAAAATAAACTGTGAGAAACAGATTGTCTTACTCGCAGAATCCGGTTAACTCACGCGGGGAACATGTCAGTAAAGAAGTCAGCCAGTCAACAGCAGCACTCCATAACTAAAACAATGATTCATAAAACATAGAGGCTTGAAGGTTTTCTTTAAAGCAGAGACGCAGGAAGTGGGACTGCTGAGGCTGCTGCAGCACCGCCTGAAATCAGAGACATTAAAAACCATCAGAACCTTCAGCCTACAGGTTACCCTGGTTTATGGGATGTGTGGATATAGTTGCCTACACCGGTATGTGTGATTGTTTTTTTTGTCCGCACAGCAATCTGTACCTGGTTTGTGAAACTTCCTACAGAGTGACGCATCTCAGCGCTTTGCGATCGATGCGCACACATCGAGGAGTTTCAGAGGTTTTAAACACGATCAAAGAAATCTAAGACGCTTGATCAACAATCTCAAATACAGAACATGCAGTGAAAAGTAACGGAGCCGTGTCGGTTATCCACAGGCTGTTGTCATAGAGAGAGGGCGGACGTACAGCACTATTCTTCTCAGCGCACAAACACTTCATGCAAACACTCCTGAGCGCACAGCCGGCGCTTCTCTGCCCGGAAAAAATGCTGAGTGGACACATCAGTTTAAAACTTTTAATTTGAAAACCTAACAATTGTTGCTGCTTCCTGTTTGTATGTGAAGCCAGCTCAACGTTCAGATACATTTAAGAAGAAGAACCTCCATGTACTGACCTACCATCAATTTAAATCCCACTGGGGGAAATTAAATGAAAGAATAATCAGGATTTAGTTCAAGTTACGGTGAATGGTTGAAGAAGACTGTAGCCAGTAGAACGATGGTTTGGATTTTAAAGGATCAGAATCTGCTGTGTGTCGATCAGAGCGTGAGGGAGATTTACGATGAAGGCACGCTCTGTGATTTCATGTCGTCTGTGGAGAGAAGGAGCGAGGCAGACAAAGACGGTCCTGATGAAGATGATTGCAAGAATTCAGAGTGGAGCAGAGAGGAAGATGATGAAAACAGGGACACATCTTCAAAGAGTTTGTTTCAGGAGAGCGAGCGAGTGAGTGAGAGAATGGCAGCTCTTCACTTTAATGAGCAGAGACACAGAGGGAGAAAGACGAGACAAATATGATGCAAACAATCAGACAAACACACCTGATGTATAAAAACATTCAGATGCATAATAGATCATCGTGTGAGGGTCAGAAGTGCAAACATTCATGCCGAGCTGAATACTCACTCTAACTCGTATTACAAACAGTGTAGTGGTAAATGGAGGACAAACATAAAGCCCGTTTCTAGTCGTCCCACGGCTCATATTGTTTTACACTGAGTGAAGTACAAAGAGTTAAAAGAGATGGAGCGACTGTTTTAGGCCCCGACACACCAAGGAGATCGTCGGCCGTCGGTCCTAGTTGGACCGTCGGTGAGCGGTTGTCGCCCCAGTTTTTGCAGCGTGTCCGGCTCCATCGCTACCGTCTGTCTTCTTTTGTACATTGGCGCGGTCGGTGAGAGGAATCTCTCTGATTGGCTGTTTGGAGGTTTCATTTCTCTCCAGCTCTCCTCACAGGTTCAGGAAAGCCCCTTGAGCACGCCGCTGTAGTATCCATGCTTTCACTCATTAGTGCGGTTTCTCCTTATTTGTCGCCTCCGCCCCCTTTTTTCTTTTTCCACTAAAAGATCAAGGGCTGACAACGCCAGCATCATTTTCATCTTTTTATCAGACATTATTCTCCATTAGTAGGCTACATATAATACGAGTGGTGACCGACAGCGGTGTGAAAATGGTCTTCTCGTATCATAACAACAGACTACCGCCGCCTGCTGGCATGGAGAGTTATTTCCTCTCACACATGAGCAGAACGTACGTGGTGGTTGGCCTTCGGCTGCAGTCTTTGCGGTGTGTTCCAGTGCAACTTTTTGGTCAAGACAAAAGGCGTCGTGAGGCGACCCAACAGGCGGCCTTCGTAGCCACTAGTTCTTTGTCGTCTGCTTGGCGTGTCAGAGCCTTTAGACGGCCTCTCATGATGGAGCTGGAAGGTGTTACTAACCTGCCCATCGGCCTCCAGGAGCAATATGGTTCAGCACCTCTATCAGTCGATTGCCCAAACACCGATAAACCAGGGACTGATCCATCAGCCGACCCCTTTTTCCTCTGAGCCACATCCTTCCTGAGGTACAACCATCACTATTTTTATTGAGACTTTTTGCAAACTGCACCCCAAACTGATGAGTCATGTGCTGAATGAAAGCGTAAACGTTTTCAGATACGTCAGATATTCCTTCAAATTTCCACCTGGCTCGTGTGTGTGTGTGTGTTTTCAGTGTACAGAGAGCTGTGGTGTGTCTGCAGGTGACTCTGGCCACAGGTCCCACATCAGCCTTTTCATCCTGACAATAAAGAGCCGCCAGCTGCCCACACCATCGGCTTGCTAAATGAGATCTCTTATCAAAGTGCGAACAGCTGCGGACTCCGTTTGGCAACCCGGTCAGGTTATGAATCACAGAGTGCTGCGCTCTAACATTTAGATGTCTATCTGCTGGCAGGCTTCCTCCTCTTCTGCTTTATTCAGACTACGTTTCACTCTGTGGCTGTGAAGAGAAGGACGCCGGCCAACATCCAGAAAGAACAGTCTGAAAATAACTTGTTTACTCGGCCCTGATTTCTGGATGTCAGTTATCACCGCTGGGATTATAACAGCTGATAGTTGTGGCACAGAAGTTAAAACCAAATCATGTTAAATGTAATTAAATCTTTGACTTCCTGCTGCAGGTTTCTGCACAGTGCTTTGAGAAGAAGGAATATATAAACACTTCAGATGGGTTGGACTTCAGTCTAACTTCCATTAACAATCAGTAAACATGGTGTTAGTAAAAACATGCTGAATGCTCGGTCTGTTGTCTCTTAACTAACCCAGATACGCGTGCATTGCATGTCCGCTCCTGCAGCAAGGAGCAGCACAGCTGGAGTCCCGAAACAAAGGGGTTCCCGCTGTAATTTTTCAGATTCACTGACCACAGTGCGAGATGAAATATTCTCATTATAGCGTTGTATAGAGGACTCTGTTGATTCGTCCGATACTTCCACGTCGTTCTTTTTACGATAGTCTTCCCTCAGGAGACCCCCCCACACTTATCACACTAACAACAGTTTTTTCCCCCTAATGGTCAAGAAGAGAACTGCAGCTTTAAAGCACATTACTGTCAAGCTAACCCGAGTTCCTCACTGCTCAGCCTGCTACACGCTCACCGATACAGAAGTCGATGGTTATTTCCATTCAGACGACTCTCTGTCACTCTCTCACCAGATGTCAGTCTGTGGGCTGAAGCCGTGGGGCGGCTCCACTCTGCAGCCATCTGTCCGCAGACAGCTGTGAGACTCAGTGAAGCTCCATTATTTCCCTGTGCTGCTTCATTCAGCGTCCAATAAACCAAAGCTGCCGGGCATCAAGTGCAATTCCACCGAGTGTAAACAGAGTTTCGGCGATTATCGCTCACCGACAAATGTTGTTCTTGGAGGTAAAAACAAAGTCAAGAGGTGATTAAAAAGTTTTTTCCTTCTGTCAAAGATTGTCTGCAGCTTTCAAACTTCAACAAACAAACTAACGATTTCCTCGAGGTTTTCTGAACGTAATGAAGCTGGAATCGTCGTGGAGATTTGTACTGATGTGTTTTTGTGAAGATCTCTTCAAATATCCCAGACTAAGAAGATCTGTCAAAAGAAAAAACATTGACTTCATGCTGAGTAGGGATGGGTACTGTGGCACGTTGTGATTGGCTGTCAGAGAGTCTGAGAGAGAGATGAGTCTCCTCATGAAAGAGGAAGAACTCAAACACACAGTGTCCAAACTGCCTTAAATGTTACACGTTTGATGGATCTCCCTGCCAGAACATATTCACACGCCAATATTCAATGTTGGTAATGACGCCACCTACTGGTCAGACAGTAAGCCTCGTGTCACGTATTTAACCCGTTTACTTTAATTGTACACGATGTGCTCTCACTTCCTGTTGTGACAGTTTAAACCCGTTTTGACCGCTCTTCTACTTCATGGTCAAAACTCTTCATAGATTCAGCGATCATCGATATTCTCCGTCAGAAGAACCCGAGAAAAATACATCTGTGAACTCTCGGACGGACAGCCAATCACAGCGCGCTACATCATCATACAAACGTTCAGTCAATCATGTCGTGTAACGCCACTAGCTGACGCAGGAACCCTAGCAGATGTTACCACCCGAGCACATCTGGTTCTGGTACATGATTGGCTGGTACTGTGAGTACCGTTAAGCTCATGGACAAACGGTGCTCTTATTTCATGCAGCGCTGAGGGACATCACTCATTCACAGCCTGCTTCTGTTTCTGTTGCTGAGTCTAATAAAATAGTTTGGATTAACGAGCTGCGGCTCGCTTTTCCTAGATTTTAGAGGCACGAGCTGCCGTTATGAGCATCAGAAGGATTCCTGTCTGTGTGTGTGTGTGTGTGTGTGTGTGTGGACCCCGCCCCTTTGTGTGTGTTTGTGTGTGTGGGTGCACACAGGGACACATCTGAGCCTTGAATTTACATCTTAGATTTGACCCGGAAACACCAAAGAATTGCTTGAAGGTCACATATTCTCCTCCTTTCCAACCAGTTTAAATAAATCCGCTCTGATCCTGTATTTGATCTCGCCTTTAAACCCCTCTCTCTGCTGATTTTAGCTCATTAAGCTTGTTCACCTGTAGCTCTGGTCCTTGTTGTGAGGCCGACTTGTCACCTTAAATTACCTCCCTTCCCCTGCGCACATGTCCGTATGTCTCACGTGGTTTTTCCTTTGGCGCTGCAGCTCCAGAGAAGTCTCAGGAGGATCAGACTTAATATTCTGGGCCTGCACAGCGTCTCTGTTGAGATCCAGATTGGCTCTCTGAGTCGTATAAATACTTTATGAAGCCGTGTTTGCATTGACAAAGTGGAGTTAAGGGAGTGTGGCTTTGGGTGGCTCGCTGACAGTTTAGAGACTTGCTGCCTTTTTCATCAGACGGCGCCGAAATTGATTTGTCCAGGCCCGCGGTGTTTGTCTGAGAAAGTGTAATTTTTAGGAGGAAGGAGAGCGTTTGTGGATGGAGCGGGGCTAGACGGTACATGTTCAGCATGCAAACAGACAGCCGGAGACAGAACGGCACAAAGAGACGAGGAGGGCGAGAGAAACAGAGGAACGGAGAGACTGAGGATTGTCTTCATGCACACAAACAACTCAACCTTTTTACCCACGACGTCTGTTCCTCGGATACATAAACAGTTAGAGCAGCGTTTAAAAAGAGGCCTGAAGCAGAGAAATCCCCTCTTTGTGTTTGATTCTATGAATAAAACGAGGGCTCACCTGTTCCTCTGAAGCGACGTGGTGGAGATGAAACCGACTTCTGATGATATTTCACAAACGTATCTTCACAAACGTATCTTTATTCTTGTCTCAAACGCAGAAACACTTACACTGAGAGGTCTTCTCCTGCTCTGTTCTCCAGTCAGTCAGCACATGTTTCAGTTGAAGTCGATTTAATGGCTGAAACATGAAAGCGTTCTCGTGGCAGCCAGCACGCTCTTTCTCTCTCACGCAGGAGAAAGGTGGAAAACGACTGATTTGTAATCAAACGTTTTAAATATTAACTACAGAAAACGATTTTAATCAACTGCAAAAGCCAAAATGTACAAGAAATGTTCCTAGAATCCACAGTAACATCGATGTGGTGCGGCTGTGGTTCAGTGGTTGAGTTGGTCATCTCTCAAACCATCTCTTGTGGGTTTGATCCCCAGCTCCTGCAGCCACATGTCCGATGTGTCCTTGGGAAAGACTCTTAACCCCAAGTTGCTCCCACTGCTTTGTATGAATGTGTATGAATGGATGAGTTAATACTGGTGGACTCTTTACTCAGCAGCCTCTACCATCAGGGTGTGAATGTGTCGGTGTGACCTGCAGTGTAAAAGCGTTTTGAGGAGTCAGAAGACTAGAACAGAAATATACAAGCTCAAGTAAATTTACCATTAAAAACGTAGCAATATTCAGTTTGAACTGGGTAGAAAGCAGCAAGTCTCAGACCGTTCAGCTCATTCTCTGTAAAGATTCACCTTGGACAGATCCGATCTAATATCAGTATCCGGTCCAATATGGACGTTATTGACACTGGCACCGTTCCACGTCACGGTTCAAGGAAGGTGGTTGGTTAAACGCTCTCAGCTCGCACAGTCTCTTTGAAGGCGTTCAGACTGAACTCTCCACAAATCGTCTCCATGACGACGTTCCTACAGATCGTGACTTGTACACCACATCCTCCTCGCTCCGTGTCTGATCGGGAAATAAACGATCTCAAATATAAAAAAACACGCAGTAAAAAGCAACGGAGCAGTGTCGGTCACACAGCGGCCGTTTGTCAACAGACTGTTGTCATAGAGACAGGACTGACGTGCAGTGCTTTTCTTCTCAGCGCACAAACACTCCCGAGCGCTTCTTTGCCGGGGAAAAAGGCTGGGTGGACACGAGGCCTTTGAAAATCTCTATTTTAACTGTCTGATCATATTTATACACCACCAGAAGTCTGTATCATTCAGCGATAAAAGGGACGAAAGCTCTGTTTTGATAATGATTTATAAGCGAACAAACAAGAAAAGAATTTAGATTATTATTCATGAGAAGAAGAATCAAAGAGAGGGTCAAGACGTGGGACACAAAGCGAGAGACAGAAGACGACTTCAGAGTTTGAAGCAGAGAAGAGAAAGCCCGCGGGGGAAAGAGGCGGATTAGCTTCTTCTCCTCTGAGAGCGTCGGCTCACCTGCACAGACGAGTCATTTAGGGATCAGGTTGAACAAAAGGAAAAGTTCACCGGCAGGTGAGGAGGAAAACATGGACACAATTAACCTGAGCAGCAGCTGAAACCTCAGAGCCCCGCTGCAGCGGCTCTCTCTGTGTCACCTCTATGAATAAAAGTTAAATGCAGCGTCTTTATTTCTATTTTTAGCTCTTGAAATCTTCATTAGATTAAAGTGCAGCTGTTTTAAAAGACCACACGCTTCTCGCCTGTTGTCCTCTGAAAGGTTTCTGTAAAATGTTTTGTCTTTCTGTTTTTAGACCGACGCTCTGACAGCAGGAATAACAAACTGAATAAACATCTCAGATGATTTATGGTCAAATGGTAAACTCATGAAGGAGAATAGGACAGTAAAAAAAGCATTATTGTGAAATTCAAGTCCAAATGGTGGACTTCCTGCTGGGTTTTGGTACAAGGTGCAAGAGACTTTACACAGTTAATATTTATACTCAGATTCATATCTGTAGGTTCAAAGTGACCTCTATGGGGGACAAGTTTTTTTTAACATCTGAAGGGGGCGCTCTTGAGCCAATTTGCAAAAGTCATCAACATAACAAAATTTTAAAAAATGAACGTCAGTTCAGTGTGCATGCCAGATGATGAGTTTTGGGGCATTTTAAAAGCCCACAAAAATGTGATTACATTATCAGAAGACAGAAGCAGAATCGTTTGTTTCGTTTGTCCTCGCTCTGAGGTCGCTGCTCGCTGCTCTGGCCCTGACGACGGGGAAGAAAAAGAAGAGTCTGACTGGTTATTGGGCTGGCATCACTTTAAAGTCTAACTCTAAATATTTTCTGTTTCAGAGGACGGTGCCCACAGGTCAGAGCAGCCTGGTTCTGCAGCCTCTGCTGTCCGACACAGAGTACAAAATCGGCGTCACTCCTGTTTACCCCGAGGGAGACGGGCCGACGGCGTCACGGATGGGACGAACACGTGAGTCATGATGTTTGTTTTACGTATTCAGGTGATTTTAACGGCTCTCTCTAAGGACTGAATATCTGTAGTTTTTGTTTTGTTTTAGCTTTGCCAGACGTCACGTGGCGTTGCGTCACATTGAGTACCCCCTGAAACAATCTCTCTCTGTTTGGATACGGCGGTGAAGTGCTGCTGACTACAGACACGTTTAGATTTTAGATCCCACAGGCGGCTTGCAGCCACAGCGCTCTCCCACTCGGCTGTGTTTAAATATAAAACCTTAGATTTGGATTTTTCACTTTGTTCGGACATGCAGCAGCTCGTGTCACGTGGTTATTATTCCCCCCTCAGCGTGAAACGGATGTGTTTGATGCCGACTGTATCAGCTAGATTTTATAAAACACGTAGTATCAAAAAGTGTTGAACCTTTTGACGGCCTTAGTTGCTACAACCTTTCACGTCAGCAGCCGCTCGTTAACTGAAGATTTTAAACTTTGGCGTTCTGAGTGAATCGTTGTTGAGGCGCTCTCGGCCTCCTCGGAGAGAGAGAGAGAGAGAGAGAGAGGGAGAGCGAGGGAGAGAGAGTGGGAGAGGGAGAGAGAGAGAGAGAGAGAGAGAGAGAGAGGGAGAGAGTGAGACAGAGAGAGAGAGAGAGAGAGAGTGAGACAGAGAGAGAGAGAGAGAGAGAAGGAGACAAAGAAAGAGAGAGAGGGAGAGAGAGAAAGGGAGAGAGAGTTCTGTCTCTGCAGCTGAATGTTCAACTTCTATTGTCTTTGCTGTGAAGCTGAAGACAGAAATATGTCAGAAACGTTCTTTTAAATGTGACTGCTGTGAAGGTGGCGGCGGTGGCTAATGATTTTCTCTGCTGAGAACAAACACTCGACTCTCAGAGAGGAGGAAACGCTCAATTCAAGTCATTCATCTTTCCAGTCCATCCCATCATGTCTCCATTTGCAGCGCGTTACACACATTAGCAGACGTTAACGTCATTTGCCGGGTTTTAAACGATGGGGCCCGCTGATGATGAATGGTTCCTGTTACAGAGTGAGGGATGAGATGATCGCCCGGAGAGTAGCGGCCAGGAATGCAGAGAGAGAGGGGGATGATGGGTATTTTCAGAGTGAAGATAGATGATGTGACAAAAGGAGCCGCTGTAATCTGGAGGTTTGAACCAATGAGGGATGGGCTTAGTGCTGAGGGAGGCATGACAGTGAATGCAGAGAGGATGATTGGGTTTTCAGTCCCAAACTGAAGATAGATAATGTGACGGAAAGAGGCAGAATAATCTGAGGGACTGGTCCACGGGGGGATTGGATCATCACTCAGAGAGATGGTTCAGGTGATTCTAGATTTCAATCCTTTTTGGTACCACGTGTTTTTAAATGATACAATCTGAAGTTAAAAAAAGAAAGAACTTCAGTCGTATTTTTAACTAAAAGCTGCTGCAAGAGAAGAAAGAAAGGGATCCGAACGCTCAGCGGAGTCTGACAGGAAGGAGAGCTGCCCGCCGTAGAGAGGGTGATTGTCTTTATGACAGTGGTCGACCACAGAGGAGGAGGAGGCAGGAGAGGCGGTATAATGTGAAGGTCTCAGCTCGTAGGATGGTGAGAGGGACGAGAACTCGATGGGAACTTTTCAACCTTCAGTAGGCCGATTGACCCTGTGATACTTATCGATACCACGAAACGATACGGTCCCTTCATCAAAGCCGCTGCAAACGCAGGTCGGCAGATTCTGACGTTTCTCGAGTCCCTGTGGCGTCTCAAAAAGATGAAAAAGCTACGTTTATTTCTCCAACAGACGGGCAGGAAGCAGAGGGGGGGACGCCGTCTAAGGTCCCGCCCCCGTGTCCACCTAGCGTTTGTTGCCGGGCAGTAAAGCGCTAGCTGTGCGCTCGGCAGCTCTTACATGAAGCGTTTTTGCGCTGTGAAGAAAAGCGCTGCATGTCCGTCCTGTCTCTATGACAACAGTCTTTTGAAGAATGTCCGCTGTATGACCGACACTGCTCCGTTACTTTTCACTGCATGTTTTATATCGGAGATTGTTTATTTCCCTATCAAACACAGAGCGAAGAGGATGTGGGCACAAGACACGGTCAGTAGGAGACAATATTACGGGGAGTGTCTTAAATTTGCCAAAGAGCGCCGGTGACGTCAACAGCACCTTTCTGAAAATTTGAAAGACTTCATTCAACTTGAGCGCTCCGAGCGGCCGCACAAAGAAGGCAGAAGCCTCGTAAAAAAGACGCTGGGTGCTGCCGCCTGCTGTTGAGAACGCTCTCTCTTCAATGGTAACAATTGAGAGAAGACGCTAGCGCTCCGAAAAAAAAAACTCCAGGTCGACACGGGGCCATAAAAAGTTCAATGGGTTGGCAACTTATTTGCTGCAGTTTGCAACAGTTTGCTTCGATTTTCGGTTATTCAAAACAAGAAATTCACCAAAGTCGAGACTCAAAGTGTTGCCGTGGTGTCAGGGTCAGGTCAGAATATTAAACTTCGATTCTAGTCACAATCGCATGACATTGATACTTGAACTATAAATCCCAGGAACCAAAACTGGGTTAATTATTGTTTTTATTGTCCATTTTTACGGCCACAAACCTCATCTCCCCCATCGCAGGAGGTTGCATCTTTAATCGCCCTCCAGCTTCTCCAGCAAGCAGAGAATGATTAAGATCTCGTACGATTGCAGGAACTGTTATGTACGTTAATCAGGATGATAAAGAACCACTTTGTCTGCGTCCTCTTTGCTCCTCAGTTCCTCTCTCAGCTCCTAAAAACCTGCGTGTGTCGGAGGAGTGGTACAACCGCTTCAGGATCAGCTGGGACGTTCCACCTTCCCCCACCATGGGCTACAGGGTCGTCTACCAGCCGGTTTCTGGTAAGTTTTCTTTCAAACAATAATTCTTTATTTACACTTCAGTGACTTCCTGTCTCCTCATCCTTCCCTTCTCCGCCTCCTCCTCAGCTCCTGGACCGGCTCTCGAGACCTTCGTGGGAGAGGACGTGAACACCATGCTGATCGTCAACCTGCTGAGCGGGACCGAGTACAGCGTCAAGGTCATCGCCTCGTACACCACGGGGTCCAGCGAGGCCCTCGTAGGCCGGGCCAAGACCTGTAAGTCCAGACTCCTTTTTGTTTTTAATGTAATGTCACAGCTTCGGTCTGGAGCTGGCTGACAAAACGTGTACAATCAAACACTGACGGAGCTTCAGAAACAGTTTGGGTGGATGAGCAGCTCCTGGTTCAGGAGGACTAACGTGCTCCTTCTCCTGAACCGTCTTCAGAGACTCCAGAACATCAACATATTATTTTCAAACTGTCTCGTTTACCTTCAGTGATAAATACAAACGATATAAAAACTGATGAGCAGAGCCGACATCAGGCCGTGTCGTCGTCTGACCAATTAGAAACTGTAAAGAGTCTTTGGAGCAGCCACAGCCAATCAGGAGGCAGCTAGTTTTTGTTTACTTCAGGGTGTTTTAACACAAGAAATTCAGACCAATCAGAGAGCAGTTTCCTCGCTCATCACACATTTAGCTCCTCTTGTAAATGTCCCCGTGTGAACACAGACCAAACTGGAGGTAGTTATGCAGAAATGGAACAAACAGGTCGATGATTCAGACCAGAGCAAACGATCTACAGGAGTGAGAACCTCTTAAAACTCTTCTGAATCAGTTCAGTGCGATTTTCAAATGTATTATAAGAAACTGCGGTCACAAGACGAACGCTCAACTATAAGCCCGTCCACTTAGTCAAAGACGTTTTTGTCCGAGCGATAATGAACTCTGCTCAGATCAGTACTTCTTCTGACTGATGCTGCACACCTGAATATTTATTTACCTCGATATCGATCCTATTTGTCCCCTCGGCTGTTTAAGTGAATCAAACAGTCTCCTCTAATCTAATCAGAGCAGCGTTCAGACGCCTGCGGACATCGATATCCCGATCCCTACTAACACCTTTAATGGAAACTCCTCCTAATTACGTCCCGGCTCTGGAAGAAACTGTAGATGCAACAGATCTGTTATCTCTCTGGTGATGTGGACACTTCCTTAAAGTGTCCGCCTGGCTCGATCAATCAGTGTTCCTCTCGTGAATCATTGGAGTGGGATCCGGGGATTCCTTCTCCTGCATGATAATGAACCACCTGATCGCATGGGGGCCTCGCAGAGAAACAGCCTCTCTTTGAAACTGAAAAGATCTCCGGTTTGATCACCATGACAGGACCCACAGCAGCCCCGTGTCCCCTTTGAAGCATCCTTGAGAAGGACCGACAACCTCCAACCTCTTTCATCCGTCCTCATTTCTCTGCCAATAAGAGCTCTCGACTGAAGTTTCAGCTAAACGCCTGAACATGGAACTTGAAACGGATCACAGGAACGCAACTTTGTATAGCAGCCACGGCCTCCCTCACCTGCATGATAATTAAGCCCCGATGGTTTGATTTGAAGGACGAGTTATATTGGGGGGGGGGGGGGGGGGGGGGGGGGGGGGGCTCGGTGAAGATAAAGAGGGGAGAAGCACGGGGCTGAACCTGGAGGAGATGGGGTAAGGAAGAAGAAAGACGGAGGGATTGGGGGAGTTGAAAGAAGAGGTGTAATGATATGAGGCCGTTGGGATCCCAGGAGGTGAATGGAGCGCCTGGCGTTCTGCTCGGCAGCATCTTAATGAAGCTGATGGACCCGCTGAGATGAGCGGACGGCGGCTTCAATGTCACACAAGTATCACAAAAGGACAAAAAGGAGACTGACTTTCCTCACATACTTTTTCTCAAAGTGTTTGTGATGGACGAGTGGAAAAAGAATCTGTTGCAGATACTCCATAGACTCAGCTTTTTAAAATATAAAAGAGAGAGAGAGCACACGGGAGAACGCCGTCTTGCAGACAGCTGGACAAGTCATCATGATAATTTCTATACTGCTTTGTCCCGTTCGGGGTTGCAAGGGGGCTGGAGCCGATCCCGGCTGTCATTCGGCGAGGGGCGGGGTTACCCCCTGGACTGGTCGCCAGCCAATCACAGGGCTGACATAGAGAGACAGACAACCAGCCACACTCACATTCACACCATACGGACAATTTAGAGTCACCAGTTAACCTAACGAGCACGTCTTTGGACTGTGGGAGGAAGCCGGAGTACCCGGAGAGAACCCACACATGCACGGGGAGAACATGCAAACTCCACACAGAGAGGCTCCTGTCAGACGGGGATTCAAACCAGGAACCTCCAGCACTAACCACTGTGTGTGTGTATGTGTGTCTGTGTGGTTTTTCTGTGCTATACCTCTCTGAAAAAGCACGTCAGCGCCCTTGAAGCCGACCGGCGGTACATTTTTTTAAACCAGTCATCTGGAAACACAGCGGCGTGTGGTTATACACAGATTTCTTTATGTAACAGCGGCGTGTACAGAAGAAGGCTTACTGCTCAATTAAACGCTTATTTTCAGAGATCAGAGGGACGCCAGGTTTATTTTAGAACATCTTCAACTTATTTGTGTTTCTGTACAAAGAGAGAAGTCGTCACTTTGTTTCATTATATGAGTTAAAATGACCATAAAGATAACCGTTAAAATAACCTTTAAGGAGTCACATGTTTCCTGTTGGAGAACTTCAGAGTGAAGAAAGAACGTAAACTCTTGAATTCTAGATGTTTCATTAAACCTGTTCCATTATTTTCTCCTGGGTTATACATTGTTTCATTAATTAACCCTTCACTTCCTTCCTTCCTTCCTGCAGTGTACCTGGGGGTGACTAACCTGAGCACCTATCAGGTGAGGATGGCCAGTATGTGCGCCCAGTGGCAGCCGCACCGACACGCCAGCTCCTACAGAGTGCTCATCGAGTCCCTCCTCAGTGAGTGATCACACACAGCGACACGCTCCCTTACTTCTGAACAAGGTCTTTATTATTTAGCCACAACCAGTACAACACACAGACCACGAGCTGGGAACGCCATGAGATAAAAGGCAAGTTTCTGTGGATTGAAGCAGATTTATATTTTATTTAGTCTTTTAAAGCCCCAATATGTAACTTTTCAGTTTTGGTGCGCTTTGGCGCCAACATGTATACATATAGCTATTTATCTACGGCCTATAGATATCATGGTAACAGTTGAATACTCATACTAAACATCGGACTGCAGACATCCAGGTTTTATCAAAATCTGGTAATATTACTGTACCTTTTGAGTCGACATGGTTCTTTATCTTCTCACGGCGTCTATGCCGGTTTCCTCACCGTTTATAACGAGCATAGTACTCACCAGTTCAACAGCAGCAGTGCCAGCTCGGTATCGGACTTACAGCCCACCGTTCCCCGAAGCTCTCTCCAACTTGTAAAAGCCTCTCCAATATTTACTCAAGTCCGGTCTCTTGTTCGGTCACTCTCTCTTTATTCTTTATTTTATTCCTAGCTTCATCCGTCAATGTGCTTTTCCTTTTAGCCTGCATCAAGCAGTACAGAGACGGGCTTACTCCTAATGTTTACAGTCTCGGCTTGAGAACTCTGAGGACTTGTAAACTAGTGACGTAAAGCAGTACGTACCTCTCGCGAGATGAGCGCGAGCCGCGGTCAGAAAGTGACATAGTGGAGTATTGAGGCAGCGAGCCGCTATGCGGACGTTGGAGAGACAACATTCTCCCTGTTGAACGTGATTACGCTGTTAGACAGACTTACAAGCAAATATTTTAAGGTTGAAAAGTTACATATTGGGGCTTCAATGTAGTTGTATCTGCAAACCCCCTTCAGGGCGTATGCAGATCCAAACACTAAGCCTGCAAACAAATGGCCATCGTGCTTTTCTTGTGGATTTGAAATCGAGCGTCACTGAGACTTCATGAATCAGGGCGTCGAATACATAATACTGTTTATATTCAGATGTTTTTTCTCCTCTACTCCCATGAAGCTCCGATGCTGAATATCTGAGCCGGTAGGGGGGGGGGTTCATACATAGCGTCATGCTTTCATTAGTGGGAGTTTGAGTATGCAGTGCAGAGAGGGCGTTTGATTTCCACGATCCGTCAGCATCCTCAGATGACAAAGATTGTGTTGTTGCAGTCTTAAAGGTTTATCTGTGTGTGCAGCCGGAGCTGCTCTGTAGACAACGGAGGCTCATGGACCGCCGCCCAGTGACATTTACATTCTGCTGCGTGAGATAAAAGACGGGAAAGAAAGACGACGTCAGTATGTGTGTTTGTTACACTCATCAGAGTCTTTGCTTGAATGCTTGAAGGAGAAACAAAAATACATTTTGTCTCCTCAATGTTTCCCTCAGGAGGTTTTTAGAGGGTTTTTTTTGTGTTTTGATGCCTTACCCCCAATTTCCATGTACTCCATATGCACCGCGGCCCGTCAGCTCAGCGCACTACGCCGTAGTTTGCTGCCACTCTAGTCAATGATTGTGTTTCCACGGAGCGCGCCACGGTCCGTCTCCAGAGTGGGCCAGAGACGACACTACACTCTGCTCCGTTTCAAATACGCTGCGGGTCTATTTATGACAGAGCTCGCTGCAAGAACGCGTCAAGCTGTGACAGAATAGGTCAACCCAGACAGGAAGTCAGACAAGGAAACACAGAGCGTGCGGTCAATTTCAAAATCAAACACAACATACAGACTCTGATTGTATATTCCATCACTTTATCAACATGACGTCAAAACAGGCACTGACTGAACAACAAATCATCCTCAGAGAGACAAAGCAGCGTGTTGTTAGCACGTTGTTCTCTTTATTTCCGCGTGATCTTGTAGTTCTCCTGTGATCTTGTAGTTCTCCTGTGATCTTGTAGTTCTCCTGTGATGTGTGTACAGCTGCTCATGGCTGCGTTCATGCTCCAGAAACGGATCCATTGGGTCAGGGCGCTGAGTATGTGAAAATTTGGGGTTCAATGCAACGGGGCCTCTAATACTATAATTCATGTGGCGATAGATGATCTCTGTACATTCTGATCTGTTCGTCCAGGAGACTCTTCAAACTCTTCATCCTTTCTTCTGTGTTGATGTTTTCTCGTTACTTTACCTCCTTTATTTTTTTAACTCTTTATTTTTAACAGCATCTTTCTCACAGCTGCAGCAGAAACATTTCTCTTGTCATTATTTTCCTGCTGCATCGTTATAAATCCCCATTTAGCTCCACTGTGTGCAGAGAACAATGCCTGTGAGCGGTGAACACACTCAGGGGGGCTGTGGCAATAATATGTGCCGTTAATGTGCCCGTAATGACGGCTGACTCGTCGCAGAATGCCTGCAGGTGATAAATAACATTTCTATTGGGTGGATGCTGCTGCATTAAAACACAATCTTACCTCCTGAACGTTGCACAACTGCAGTCTCATCAGGGTCACTCCATGTGTTTGATGTTATTTTGGTGTGTTTTCAACAAACGCTGAAAATTCTCTGTTTTCGTCTCTGTGTCGGTGCAGAGCTGCAGGCTGCCGAGAATCACAAGCAAGGAAGTCATTTCAGTAATTACACGGCTCTTTGATGGAGGTGACTTCAGTGATATCTGACGGCTGAAGTTGGTAGAAGAATGCATCAAAGGACATCAAATAAAAAAAAATCATGAAGTTAATTTAAAGTAGGCAAAAGCCCGAGGGAGAGTGTGCAGAAGGCCTCAATATTTACCTTCAATTAAACATCTTCACACCATGAAGTTGTGCCATTCAGGTCTTTGCACGATGGATCATTTTAAGTATTTTTTTCAGGTGTCAAAGTTTAAAGACAAGCTGTGTGAAGTGCATTTAAATTAATGCAGAAAACTGGTCATTTAATTGGATCACAAGCTAAAAAAAACCCTGAAAGTTCTGCATCTAGAAGTTCTTCCGTCCTCATGTTGGACTCCACTGGTAAAAGATATCTGATGACATTTCCTCCATACAAATACGGGCTAAGCCAATCAAAAGAGGCCTTTTTATGATGCTACCTTTTTGTTTCCCTGCAGATGGTCAGAAGCAGGAGACGAAGCTGAGCGGAGGAGCCAACAGACACTGCTTCAACAACCTGAAGCCCAACACGCAGTATAAGATCAGTGTGTACGCTCAGCTGCAGGACGGGACTGAAGGGCCCGCCATCACCGCTAACGGGAAAACATGTACGTACAAACACACACACACACACACACACACACACACACACAAACTCGTTATATTCCCAGAATTCTGTTGGGCTTGTTGGGCAAGGGGAGTGTGTCCTTCTCATCACTAGATCCTCACTGTGGCCAAGCTGCTCGCGTCTCATCGTTTCACAGGATGCTGTTTGAGTTTGTCTGCTGACACCGCTAACCGGTGTTACGGTCTATAAAGTGGCCATGTGAACTGGTGCCCTAAGCTCCTCATATCTGTCATCGCCATAGTAACAATAGACGTTGAAAACGGTAAGAGTACACCTCTTGGTTTGATTTTTCATGATTATTAGTTCAAATCATCAGATATGTTTGAATGAAAGCAAACAAAGTAATGAGTGACTGTGTTGTCAACAACCTCAGAGGCATTCAGCTCAAAGTCACCAATTAACATGGTCACACAATTAACTGTAACACCGGCAGAGCGTGGTGAGCCCCTTTCGTTCATGCACTGACTCACAAGGTTCGTTAAATTCTGTATTTTTGTGAGTGGTGTCCGACTGCCGCCACAGATATTTGACTGAAGACATCTTCATCTGCCTAAATGTTGATGAAGTAGTTGACCTATGGCGTATACATGCCACAGTTTACTGTTTTCTTTCAGAGTTCTGCAGGTAAAAAAAACCAAACAATGTGATCTTTACATAAACAAACACAAAAACAGGAAACTTAAGAAACCTGATCCAAGGCAGGATACTCAAGTCCGTGTAGACAGACTCAATGAAAGACGTGGACACAGTGGGAGTCAGACAAACACACATGCCCGCGCGCCCGCACGCCGCACGCACACACACAGAGCGGGGTTGTCTCTCTCTGTAATACACCACTGACACAGTACTCAGTACTTCACCTCCTCTGTACAATGTGCCAGCCCTCCTTTTAGAAATGAGACTCTACATGTGTCATAAAAACAATACAACAGAAAAACACACACACACACACACACACTGAAGCTGCTGTCAGCTGTCAGCGCGGAGAAAAGAAGCTGTGAGGACCATCACGTCTTTCTGAACAGAAAACATCTTTTATTCTCCGGAGAGCGCAGACAGCTGAATCCTCTCGCCTGTTTTTATTTTTATGCACCAACAGCTCCAAACACTAATCAGGACAGAGAGACACGCCGTCTGCACCCCACGAGACGAGGCTTATTTTAGTTTCTTTATTATTCCAGCTTGTTTTCTGCAGACTGCACGTGGACAATCATCGGACCATCAGGTTAATTCACTCTCATTTTAACCACTCTCGTGAGTCTTTGAATCCGACCCAAAGACTTCTGTAAAGTACCTCGGATAGAAGGACACCGAGACTTACACATGTACAGGACAAAATCAGAAGAGATAAGAGGTACCTCTTTGTCCACAGGGGGCGCCAAAACTGAAGTGTCCTCAGAGTGTTTAAATAAACATCTTAAACCTTACAGCGTCGTTCCTGGTGGTTATTTGAAGGGTTCAATAGAAAGTCGTTACTGCGTTAACCAAAAACAAGTCTGGAGTGTCTGCAGGTCTGATATTGATATTGTACCAACATTAACAAAGTAAGGACAAAGACGGGATAAACATCTGAGCGTGGCCCAAGAAATGCAGCGTGGACGCTGAAACATGGCTTCAGAGAGAATGCTCTCTCCCTCTGCAGGTCTCTGTTTACGTGAAACTGCTCCCCTCTGTCCTCTATCTCTGCAGAAAGCCTCCGTGCTGATTTATTACTTTGTTTTGATGCATATGAACGCCGGAGCCATTTATCTAAACGACTCTCCCCATCGCTGCAGGCGGACGCCGCTGAGCTCTCCCTTCATACCATCAGCTGTAATTCCCCTCCTCAGGTCTCTGATTTAACACCTAAACAACACTGAATGAGAGGACTGCAGGTGTGTGTGTGTGTGTGCGGGGGGGGGCTTCACACACACACACACACACACGCACGCACACACACAGAAAATAGAGACACAGAGTTGAAAGCAGAGACAGTGGGAGTTTGATTTAGATTGCAGCCGATGAATCCTGAAAATTACACGGGGGCTGAAATCACAGAGAGCGATCCGTACCTTATAAACTGTTCGTGTCTCTGCGGCTGTCTCACTTCTTCTTCTTCTCTTGTTTTTTTTAAGGTAGATTTAATTCTGGGGTCTCCCAGCATGTGCTGATGGTTTTACGATGAGTGCGGTCATGATTGCAGGTTTTCATATCTGTCTCTGTGTGTGTGTGTGTGTGTGTGTGTGTGTGTGTGTGTGTGTGTGTGTGTGTGTGTGTGTGTGTGTGTGTGTGTGTGTGTGTGTGTGTGTGTGTGTGTGTGTGTGTGTGTGTGTGTGTGTGCGTGCGCGCGCGCGTGTGTGTGTGTGTGTGTGTTTCTCGTTTAGTACCCGTCCCAACTCCAGCACCGACCAAACCCCCCACCACCACGCCGCTACCCACAATCCCCGCTGCCAAGGAAGGTAGGAGCTGATGTTTTAAGATATGATTACCTCTCTGTGTTACTGTCTCTGTTTTCTTTTCACCTGATGACACCTGGGAGGCTCGCAGTCTGATCCAGAACAAACTTGGAATCCATCCATTATCACTTCCACTGATATTAACGCTACAGAAGAGAGGGACGGCTCTGTGAATACAGGGTCATTTATTCCCGTCTTAAATGTTTTGAATATAAACATGCTGCTCCACGCGTCTGTGTACCGTTTTTAATCCACATCCTCTCTTCTTCTTTGATTCCTTCTCATCAACACTCAATTTCATCTATTGCTGCCTCGACATTTCTGTTTCTGTTTCATATTCAACAAGAGATTTGTCTCAGCACTTCTCCCGTCAGAAGACTTGATTAGTGCCAGCTGCACAGAGAAGAGAATCATATTCTCCTAATGTGGTTTAGGAGAATATTCTCAGCAAACAAAGAATGAAAGCCGTCTGCAGATCAAACTGAACCTTTAATGGGATTTTATCAGAGGAGAAACGAAGAGCGTAGACTGTGTTTTAAATTTAATGAGTTTACAAGTTATTCAGTCGTTTGTTATCCTCAGACGTCTTCAAATCTAATTTTAAAAGCTGGTTTCTCTTTTTCTTCACTCAAAATCACGTTTGTTAAAAGGTCCAATCAGTGAGATGTGTAGTGTGTGAAATGATAAAGTGACCTTACTATATGATCAGACATTAAGGAAACATGCTATGTTGAAGTGCTGGCTTCTCTCACAACAATGCAGCAGCCAGTATGTCCTCCTTCTAACTTTAGATTCTGGTCCTGAATGCTCTGGATTTGTTTGGACCAGAGAAGGTAGGCAGTTTAGGCACCCTCACACGGCCGTTTTGGACGCCCCTCAGTTTGCCAGACATGAGAGCAGTTATCAGGTCAAACCAACAGGTGTTGCAGCGATGGAAGCGGGTAAGAGAACTGGTTCAGATAGAAGTGATTGTACCCGACCTGAAAAGCCTCTGCATGTTTCTAATAAGCTCCACGAGCAGAAACGTGCTCAAACTAGGATCAATATTGGAGATGCTTTTGAAAAATGGAGAGAGGTTAGAACGCAGAAAGGTTTACAGATCGATGCAGAGCTGGATAAACACTGAAGCTTCAGTGTCCACCACATGGCAACCTGTGTGAGCATCGACTCTAGAGAGGAGGGGGCGGGGGGAGACAGCTCTCTACAATGTTTAGAATTTAGACTGCAGTACCCATTGTAAACACTAGATGTCAGAGTTACATACTGCTCTTTTAAATCTAGTGGGACGAGACAGAAAGCAAATCAATCAATGTGATAATTTCCCTTTAGTCATCACGCTGTTTCTCCCTCTCTCTCTCTCTCTTTCTCCGTTAGTCTGTAAGGCCGCTAAAGCCGACCTGGTCTTCCTGGTCGACGGATCCTGGAGTATCGGCGATGAGAACTTCCTGAAGATCATCCGCTTCCTGTACAGTACCACGGGAGCGTTAGACCGCATCGGCCCGGATGGCACACAGGTAACACTGACAGGACGCAGAACAGCCACCGCAACTGTGGATGACATCGATCGAAAATTCATGACGGACAATTTCAGAAATATAGAAACAAATATATTCCTTCCACACTTCCCTCGAAACAGTTTAAAAACAGAATGGAGAAAAACGACGTTAGGTCAGATGAAGGGCTGGGTTTGTCTCTGTTTACATGGGTTGATGTAGTTGTTTGTTTCTGTTGTTGTTTATTTATTGATTCTCCTGTGGAGGCAGCTGAATGTGTAACGTCCGTGTGTTGGCGGTCTGACAGGTGGCCATCGCTCAGTTCAGTGACGACGCTCGCACAGAGTTCAAACTGAACTCTCACAGCGACAAAGAGCGACTGCTGGACGCCATAAACAAGATCACCTACAAGGGAGGAAACACCAAGACAGGTGAGAGCACAACAGACACACACAGACGCACGCTTCTTCGTACCCCGGTTAAAGCACGTGCAGCAGCATTCTGAAGCTGCAGGGGTGAATTTTTAGGGATTCCCTTTTCTTTTTTTTTTAAAGATGTGTTTGAGGTGATAGAAAGATGATCTGGTTACGTTATTGATTTGGTTTTGAACGTGAAGGTCGGCAGGTTAGCACATAGACACAGAGAGGCGAGATTATAAAGAATGCACTCAGCAGAACTCGTTGTTTCAATTGATCCAGTAATCAAAGCGTCCTCTGGTCGACGGGAACACTGGGAAACAGATTTTAATTGCATTGTGCAGAAGGAAGTGATAGAGTGCTCTTCCGCTTCCTGATGATTGTTTTTTACAGGCTGACATGAGCAGCGATGCTGGTCCACGTCTGTTCTGTGCAGCCTCGTCCCTGCAGGAGAAACGAGCTGCTTTATAAACTCTGATTAATGACTTCAGCTCGGCCTGCTTCCCCACAGACCTCCTCTCTTCACACACACACACACACACACACACACACACACACACACACACACACGCACTCTCAGAAACACACGCTCCTGTATTCGGTGCCCATCCCTACCGCTGAACAAATATTTAAAATTTAGTTTGAAGTGTGCTGCTGGACTAATAACATTTCTCACTGTATGTCCAATCAGGTCGAGCCATCCAGCACGTGAAGGAGAACATCTTCACGGCGGAGGGAGGAGTCAGGAGGGGGATCCCAAATGTCCTCGTGGTCCTCACCGACGGCCGATCGCAGGACGACGTCAACAAGGTTTCGAAGGAGATGCAGATGGAAGGTGAGACGTTCTGTCGGAACTTAAATCCGCCGTCATTTAAGGTCATAACAAAGTTAACATTTCTTTAAACCCCCCTTTGTCGCCCCCTGAAGGTTACATCGTGTTTGCAATCGGCTTTGCTGACGCTGACTACGGCGAGCTGGTGAGCATCGCCAGTAAACCCAGCGACAGACATGTGTTCTTCGTGGACGACCTGGACGCCTTCAAGAAGATCGAAGAGAAGCTGGTGACGTTCGTGTGCGAGGCGGCCACTGCCAGTGAGTCACCTCAGCTTCCCATACAGGTTGCTGATGAAGATGTGACCTGGAATGACATCATCCTGTGATGATCATGCCTATAAACCCCTCTATTTCAGCCCTGCTCAGAACAGGCTGTTTCTGTGTCTGTACCTTTAAATGTAAATGAGCTGTGTCTGACCACGCCCCCTCTCTGGAAGGGCTTGGGTGTCTCGGGCTTTCTCGCTCCATGTCCTATTGTTTACAGTGAGAAGGCAGACTCAGAGGGCAGAACAAACACCTAGCTGTGGGAGTGTCACCCACCTGGGGGAGGGGTTACTGCCCTTTGTGATGTCATGAAGGGAAAATCTCCAAACGGCCTGTTTGAGCACACATTTTGTGAAAAGTGGAGCAGGAAAAAGACGTAGAGGATGGACTATTCTCATCATTGGGGGGTTTGTAGACAGACTAGAGACACACATTAGAGTTAGAGAAACATTGGGAAGTGGATTTTGTGTTATGTATGTTAGGTATGTTTAAATGTGATTCTTACAAGAGAGATGTAAATGGGGTTATAAAACAGATGTGTCGCTCAGATCATATGATGCCTCTCAGTCTCAGTACCTTTAATATCGACTTTGATAACACGATTCTGGAGTATTTCAGACTTTCTTCTTAACCGCAAATCTTTTTTCTCCTTCCTCAGCGTGTCCGTCCGTACCGATGAGCGGCAGCACCACACCAGGTACAGCATCACTCACCTGTTTCTGTACCTGTGCTCCAAGTATCTAAACATCAACCAGGAAGAAGCAGCAGAACACAAAGTCTGTCACAGGAGGACTGCTTTGTCATGAGCTCACACTTTTTAGTCTTAGTACACACACACACAGACACACACTCAACCTCCCTGTGTGTGTAGAGACGTATGTTTATCAAAACAACGGCCATGATGTTTTCTTGTTTCCCGGATATATTCTACTCTGTGTACTAAGTACTATTAAACAGTCTCCGTTGTTCCGGCTCTCTTCAGTTATTTATCCCTAATGTAAATGTATTCCCCTCTGTGCTCAGGTTTCCGTATGATGGAGCTGTTCGGGCTGATGGAGAATCGCTACAGCAGCGTCTCTGGAGTTTCCATGGTGCCCGGCACCTTCAACACCTTCCCCTGTTTCCACCTGCACAGTGACGCTCTCCTGGTCCAGCCAACCAGGTAATAGCCGCTCGAGTCTCCCTGACATGTTCCAGAACTTGTTTATTCAATGATTGATTGCAGACGGCTGCTCTCATAGACGTCAGCGTGTGTTATCAAAGGATGAACGAGCAGTGAATTACTGCTACAGATGAGATCTGAAGCTGAGTATCGTGTCATGTTTGGGTTGTGACTCTCAGGTTCATCCACCCTGAAGGGCTGCCCTCGGACTACACCATCACCCTGCTGTTCAGACTGCTGCCCGACACTCCCGAGGAGCCGTTTGCCGTCTGGGAGATCCTCAACAAGAACAACGAGCCGCTGGTGGGAGTCATCCTGGACAGTGAGTCTGAGATCTCAACACAGGGAGCATCAAGTTTTCAAAAACAACAACATTAAGGACACGTTAATTATTGACTGATTTCTGTCCTCTCAGTAAAAAGGATGCAGTACTTTAGGACACACACTTATTAAACAGATTCATAAATAAAGGAGTCTGACAAGGCACCGTCCATTTTACAGACTCTTTGTCGACATGTTTTTTTGTCTCTTGCAGACAGAGGAAAGACTCTGACATTCTTCAACAACGACTACAAAGGACAGTTTCAGACGGTCACGTTCGAGGGGCCGGAAATCAAAAAGCTTTTCTACGGCAGCTTCCATAAGGTCAGAAACACTTCAGTCTTCTTTTCTGACTGTTTACCGACTGATTAATGAGATAAATACTGAGCTTAAAAAAAACATCCAGAAGTATTGGACGAAGCAGCAGAGTCCTCTATACGACCCTATAATGAGAATATGTGTCTTTCTATCAGTGCTACGTGTAGTTGAACAGAATCACAATCTGAACTAAAAAGTGGAGAAGAACATACTGGAGAACAGGAAACATAATGCAGCAGGTTCATTAGAGCACGGAGATCGTAGAGGTGGCGTGCAGACAGTCTATGGTCGTGCAGCGATCACAGGGAATAAACGTGACCACCCCCTCCCACTCGCTCCAGGTGAATTCTCCTGATTATATCCTGCTGCATTCTCCCATCAGCTCACTCTGACTTTCTGCAGAAAAAAACAAGAAGGCTGGAGGAGAAACTCCGGGTGAAGAGAGAAACATTCAGATGTTTGTGTTCACACATGACGCTCAGCACGAAGACTTGAGGAGTTTTTCAAGAGGAGCTGCATGTGTGAACATTATAAAAAAAACAAGGCAGGAAACAAAGAAATCTCCACTCAAGGCTCGTTCACACCTGAAAAACTCCAGAGGTTCTCGGGTTGAGCTGCAAACAGACGATTAGTCCACATGTTTATATCTGAAGTTTATTTTTTACTGAGTTGTCCATCCGTACTTCCTCTCTTCCTTTCTCTTTTCTGAACCTGAGCTGAGCAGGGAGACAGCAGACTGTGTCATGCCCTGATCCTGAACCAGGACTCACTGACTGATCTGCTCTCACTTCCGTCTGCTTGCTGTCAGCACAGCTTACCCCTGCTTACCTCTCCACCTTTTGTTCCACGCGCTGCAGATGTGTGTGTGTGTGTGTGTGTGTGTGTGTGTGTGTGTGACAGTACATACTTCATCTTATAATCCTAAAGGACCAGTACAGTACCTGCAGTTCCTACCTGAACGTCTCTCTGACATTCGTATAAGTTTATGTGATTATGGATCAGAGGATGTAGCTTATCTCCGTAGAGGCACCTAACTTTGTCCTGTCTTTACTTTATTGAAGTCGGCGGTTCCCTTTGGGTCACAAAAGTTCAGCTTTTCTGCAGCTGACACTTTCCACAGTCCTTAGATAAACGTTGAATGTTCCCGGCTGTCTGTGTTTCTTAATTCCTGAAAAACTGATATCTCGGCAATATGACAGGAGTGACAAAGTCCTTTCATTGAGGTTTTAAGACTGATAAGAGAGTCGCTTCACAAGTCACACTCCACAGGATTAAAGTTACAGTATGCAGGGTCATAAGACTTCTGAAGTCAATTTAAATGTGCACAGTATGTCTTTGAAACACACACACAAACACACACACACAATGTGAATGCAGTAGACAGAGTGACTATCTTAGATACAGCAGCTTTAAATCTGGATGACCTGTTAAAAATAAGCCACCATGACTTCATTGTATTCTAACCCTGATACTTTTGGATACATTTAGCCGAAAACTTGGCTGCAAGGGCAGATCTGACACTTTATTTCCTTGTAGACCTCAGGCCTCAAATTTCTTACCAGATTAATTAACCGCAATTCACATATTTTATGTTTTACACACCATCATAATCACGGAGTTCCACAAGGTTCTGTGCTTGGACCGCTTCTTTTCACCTTAAATGTGCTTCTTTTAGCTAATATTATGAGGAATCACATCGTTACGCAGATGATTCTCGATTATACATATCAATTAGTTATCTTTAAGTTGGTTTTAACTTTATTCATCAGATCAAAATTAGTTTGACTGATACTACATGTCCTGTTGATTTTATACAGGAGAGTTAATTCACACTGAAACAATAATACATCGACACAGTTTCTCTCACTGCTGACAAAGTTCTTCTCGGTTTGAAAAATCACTTTTAGAGCAGATTTCAGAGCAGCTGTGAACTTTCACTTTGACTGAGCAAACTCACGATCAACCCAGACAGAAAATCATAATTGCTGCGTCCTCAACTTTTACTGATGCTGCTTCTAAACGTTGTGGCTGTTTTATGGAAAGAAGCAGTTTCAAAATAAAGTTTTGTTTTGTCTCTAAGAGCTCTGAGGAGTAAATTATAACAGTAAAGACTCAAAGGGTTATGATAAACACCACCAGACAACAAATCTATTAACACTACTGATGGATGGATGAATGAATGGATAGATGAAGAATGATGGATGGATGGATGATTGGAAGGATGGATAAGTTGATGGATGGTTAGATGGATATATTGATGGATGGATGAGTTGATGGATGAGTTGATGGATGGATGGATATATGGATGGATGGATGAGTTGATGGATGGATGGATATATTGATGGATGGATGAATGGATGGGTGGATGGATGAGTTGATGGATGGATGAGTTGATGGATATATTGATGGACGGATGAGTTGATGGATGAGTTGATGGATATATTGATGGATGGATGAGTTGATGGATGGATGGATATATTGATTGATGGATGGATGGGTGGATGAAAGAGTTGATGGATGGATGAGTTGATGGATGGATTAGTTGATGGATGGATGGATGAGTTGATGGATGGATGGATATATGGATGGATATATTGATGGATGGATGAGTTGATGGATGGATGGATATATTGATGGATGGATGGGTGGATGAAAGAGTTGATGGATGGATGGATGAGTTGATGGATGGATGGATATATTGATGGATGGATGGGTGGATGAAAGAGTTGATGGATGAATGGATGAGTTGATGGATGGATGGATGGATGGATGGATGAAAGAGTTGATGGATGGATGGATGCATGAGTTGATGGATGGATGGATGGATGCATGAGTTGATGGATGGATGGATGGATGGATGGATGAGTTGATGGATGGATGGAAATATTTATGGATGGATTGACGGACAGAAGGATGGATTGATTAATTGAAGGACTTCTGATGATGGTGATCTCAGCATTCCTGTGGATGAAGCTACCGAAACACGTTTACACTTTTTTATAGGAAGATTTTTTATTGACTCACAGCGAACTTAAAGCTGTAATTTCACAGCTTTGAGGAATATTGTAGTGTTTGAATCACTTCATAAACTGTCATAGCTACGCAGATGATACTCGGCTGTACGTATCAATGATTCGTTGGAGTGTTTAAAAATGCTCTGAGAATCACAATGAGCAGAAAATACTTTTTAATGCAAAGTCGGGACCTTTAGTTTAAAGTAATAACCAAGGAAAAATGAAACTGCCCAGCAAAGTTAGGTCTTCTCTGACGGATGGATTTCTGAGCTTTAAATGAAACTCACTGATGCAGCGTTGGGAAGGCGCTCTTTGTCTAAACCCTGCTGTATGTGAAACAGTATAATTTTGTAGACTGCAATCATCTGTGGATGCTGAACAGTAATTTATTTCCACCAAATGAAAATAACATGCTTTATATTTTTCCTCTGATCTCTCTCTCTCTCTCTCTGAAACTCCAAACTCTTTTGAGAGCTGCGAAACAGCTTTTGAGAACAGTGAAATGAAAACTTTTAATTTCATGTCCAAGAAGAAACATGGGGTGTATTTTCTTACTTTGTCTCATAAGTATTGCTTACACATCAGCATTCAGAAATGCAGAATCTAAATTACAGTGCAGTGACTTTAGTGTTTACAGTCTTCCTTTGAGCTCTGTGTGGTTTTGAATATCCAAACAGCCTTTTCAACATTCTGTGAATTTAATTGCAGCGTAAAGAAAATGGAGATTTAAAGAAAACAAGAAAGCATGTCTGATTTGTTTAGCACAAAAAAGCACTTCCACTGCAGCAATAGAAGAGAAAACACATTCACATTTACTTTTACTTTTATCTGCTCACAAGTTGCCAGAATTTTCTTAGAGCTACAGGACTTAACCACAGGCACGCAGCTGCACTGCGCGTGCATCCGGGCGGTCTTCAGTTCTGTCCACACTTCTTACCAGTTTCTCCTGGCTTGACTGATGAAAACCAAAAGTTTGGCTGATAATAACACTGCTTCCTTCCTGGAGTGAGCCACAAAGAGCAGCTCGTCCAGTTTAAAAACACTCCTCTCCGTCATGCGTAATGGGCCAGCCTGTCTCACCACATCCAGAACTCGGTGTAGTTTGCGGACACCGGCATTAAGCCTGATACATCTCCCAACTTATTTTACCTCTGATTATGGTAAAAACAGTAATTTAATAATGATATTAACTGATTTTATTTACAGATGGTTCATTTTTAGGTCACCCAGATGTGAAAGTGTTGTGCGGATCACTTTTCAGTTGAAACACTTCTAGTAGCCTGCTGTTGCGCCTTTATCACCAGCTTTCATCAGTCTGTAATATGTAATAAATACTGAAAATGTCCTTCTTATCCAAAAACGAGATCACGCACAGGCTGTCCGATCATACTGTGGTCAGTTGGTTTAACCGCGGAGCGCTAATATTATTCCTTGAATTACGCACGGAGATGGCAGAGATTCATGGCGCATACAAGTCAGTGTCAGAGTTAGATCACGGTAGTGTGGACACGTAGCAGAACGGACTGCCAGTCTCTTATTAAAAGTTGTTTAACTGAGTTTACTCAGTTGACAAAGTGGAATTCAACACGGAGCTGATCAGACTGCGCAACGCTGAAGCGCACGTCTGTTCGTTTGGAAACATTAGATCGTTTTATAATGCCTTGCACTAAAATACCCAAAGATGACATCATATTTGCATCACAGACACTCTGAAACATATTCATGTGAGCAGGTTCTGTCTGTGATGAACCTTAAAGAGTGCAAACTGTGCTGTGGTCTGACACCTACACATCTAAAGTCTCTCTCTCTCTCTCTCTCTCTCTCTCTCTCACTTTCTCTCTCTGTCCCTCTCTCTCTTCACTGTACTCTGTATTATTAATGCACTGATCCCAGGGCAGGTAGAATAACTCCTGTGTCAAGGTTTCTATAACCTTGAATAGCAATATTAAAAAATAAAGTACAGTTTGCAATGACAGAGATTATGTGTTTTAAATCTGTAACCTTCATCTTTAGTGAATGCCACATTTTTTTAAAATTTGAAATAGATATTTTTATCTTATGATGCAAGGATAGCATAAAAATTTATGCCTGACCTGTTTTGTTACTGTTAACATAAAGTTCTCGATAAAAGTAGTTAATTTAGATTTTAAAATAATCATACGGCAGCCTATATATACTTTATACTTTATGTTTAGAGTCAAAATTAGTCCGGCCCATTTGAGGCCTCATTGGAACAAATCCGGCCTGACCCAATATGAGTTTGACACCCCTGATCTACAGGGAGCCTAAAGGGACAAAATAACACGAGATAAAAAATAATGAATGCATTCATTACAGACGTTGATCATCACGTTAATCATGAAGGCCTATTTTCTATCTTTAAAATGCTTTGTTGACCATATTTAGCTTTGTATAATTAAATGGACGTTCCTGAACAAACCTGATTTTTTTGTGTTTTACTGGGATTTATATTTAATGGAGTTGGACAAAGTAATAAGTTACTCATCAGGTCATATGGTTGAAGTTGTTTTGTAAAATTTTCTCACAGTTAGTTCCTGTAATCCGGTCAGAATCAGCCCTCTGCTGGGATCAGAATAGATCAGATTTGTTGCTTTAAATCACTTTGGATCCAGCGTGTCCAAAGTGTCAGATTGAATTTGGAGGGAAATCTGCTCGTTAACTTTACAATGTGAATCAGGTAGAGGGCGCTGTTTAACCACAGCATGTAGAGTTGAAACCCTGTACAGGCTGCAGATACTAAACCTGGTAAAGCATCGATCCTTCTGTGGAAGGTCAGTCTAAAAAAAGGTCCAAACTGGATCATGCAGATGCAACTGATCTAAAATGAAGAGGATTGGATTTATTTTCACGCCTTAGATTCTGCTTGAAAGATAGTAAACTACTGAACTGGTCGGCTGTTTGTTCAGGTGATTTTTAGCGCATCTCCTCAGGTCTTAAAGCTCAAAACACAAAAGTTTAAAGAAGACCTGAAATTATTGAGTCTGATGTTTTCTCTCCTGCAGCTCCACATTGCAATCAGCAAGACGAGCGCGAAGGTGCTGATCGACTGCAAGATGGTGGCCGAGAAGAACATCAACGCAGCGGGGAACATCACGACTGACGGCACGGAGGTTCTGGGCAGGATGGTCCGCTCCAGAGATAACAAGGACAACTCTGCGCCGGTGAGGACAGCACGTGCACGGACATACCCACACTAAAATATACATAAGCACATGCACGCTCAGTGGAGAGGGCCACACGACGCTATGATCCCAATAACACGTTAGCTGATAAAACTAGTTCACACAACCTTCAGGAGCCCAGAGAGAGACAGCGTCCTCCTTTTCTTCTTCTTCCATTTCTGCCATAAAACTTGGTGCATCCTGGAATGGTTCTACTCCAACAGAACGGGTATAACAGTAACGTTCACTGGGCCCGCTTACGTCGGAAACATTTAATAAAAAGGTTCATATCATTTTAAGAAGAATTTAAAATAGGCTACTTTTTACTGAAGCAACAATAAATAAAATTAGTGTTTTTTTTGTTGCTTTTTTAAAAAAAAATTGTTGGCCTGACACGCCAAGCAGACTGCAAAGAACTAGTGGCGAGGAATGCTGACTTTTGCGTCACCTTTTGTCTTGGCCAAAAAGTTGCACTGGAACACACCGCAAAGACTACAGTTGACGGCCAACCACCACGTACGTTCTGCTCATGCGTGAAAGGAAATACCTCTCCATGCCAGCAGGCGGCGGTAGTCCGTTGTTATGATACGAGATAACACCGCTGTTGGTCACCACTCGTATTATAGGTAGCCTACTAATGGAGAATCATAACCTGTGTCGAGAGCTGAAGATAAATGAAACCTCCCAACAGCCAATCAGAGACTTCACCGATTCGCCTGAATCGGAAAAAAAAAGGCCGATGGGTAGCGATGGAGCCGGACACAACGCAAAACCTAGGGCGACGACAGCCAACCTGTCCAACTAGGACCAACGGCTGACGATCTCTTGGTGTGTCAGGGCCTTGAGAGAGCATTACTGTAAAATCCGGTGTATAAGAAACACTTTTAATACCTATGTTTCGTCTTAGAAGTTGGCTGCGTCTTATACACCGGTGTGACCAATATACCAGTATAAAATACTGAAACACGCGCCGTCATTACATCGGGTGCAGCAGCCCCTAACTGCGACCTGACGTGATTAAAAACACATCCCCATTCATTGTGTATTGAAATCTGAGTGCACGCTGTGCTGGGAAAGACGGTGACACAGACTAGTCTGGCTGCGCGACTTTTTCCACATATTTTCTTCCTCACGAGGTCATAATCATGCATTTACAGAAAACAGTGGTATTATTGTTCCGTAAATAAACCTTGTCGAGTGCTCTTTTGATTGAAAGAGTTTTATATTAAAGTTAAAGAGTGACCAGCGGAGTCGGGCAGCGCAGCTCGCAAGCTAGGAGTCCGTTACTCACAACTTTCCCTGCAGCAGGCTGAGAGCTCAACCACCGTACTGTAGCTAGTAGGAACGCAAACTCCCGAACGTGAAAAAAGACGGGACATTAAGAGCAACACAGCTGCACAGAAACTGCATGTTGTAGACATTGCCGAACACAATATAAATCGTCCCGCAGGAAAAAAGTTGAAAAAGTTTTTCAACTTTTTTTTCTCTCTAAAAGACCTTCAAAACAGAGTGCGAGTTATATTCCGGATTTTACGGTAAGTTTTAAAATAAGATGTGGTCATTGTCGCTTAAAATTAGGAAGGAACATGTTTTCTGTTTCTGTTTTCTGCTAACCTCCTTGGCCCCTCCCCATGCGACTCGGCCCCATGCGACTCTTTCCCCTTTGTCCCTCTTTATCCCCCCTCATGGGCGGGCTTGTTGTCGACTAAAAGGATTATAATCAGAATTTGAAGCTACATGTAAATGCAGGTACATTTTACAGGAGTAACAAATAATAACCTCTTGATCAGATCTGATGCTGCCACAAAGGTTTTCTCATGTCTGATAATCTTCATCAAAGTCACTTCCTTCAGCAGTTTTGTGACGCAAACAAATCAATCTGCATCCTGTCTTCCAGAAATAGCACAGAGACTGACTCAGCGTCTGATTGGATGGATCTCCCTTTGAAGAGAGAATCTCTTTTTTTAACCTGACGACACAGTTGTGAGAAAACTGAGCAGTCACAGAATAAAATAAAACACAGGTCGGGATATCAGCCTTTAAAGAGGTCTTTAACCCAGCTGCTAATCCTGATTTAACAATTTATAACCTCAGAGCAGAACACAGATCCTCACTGTTAATGTTCAAACACATCCAGGAGCAGCTTGATTTGTTCTTTTTAGGACTTCAGTATTGATTTTTATGCAACCTCACGTCATGGATCTCAAGACCCCTTGACTGATAATCTCATTTGGTTTCCAAGAAGTCCCCACACCTCGATAGACAAACTGAAAATGCACCTGTGCAGGATCAAAGGGAAGCTGTAAAGTGGAGGTAATCTGTTTTTTTAGTCTAACAAAGACAGGATTATAATTTTTTTTAGGCTTTGGAACATCCAATGATTTGTTCCAGTTTATCGTAATCCCAACGATTCAAATTCTACTCAGGTTTTGATTAAAATGCCCCCTGCTGATTTACTTTAAATTTGTTTTTCAACACATCTTAACTTTCCCTCTTTTCAGTCCAAATGAAAAAGGATGACACTGTAGATCCAACCCAAAAAACTTCATGCATCACTTAGTTTATCCTTTTAGTTATGGAAGATCAGAAGAATACGTTATGAAGGATTTGTCCACAGCGTGCAGACTGCAGCTGATTCTTCTGTGGACTTGCATAACAAATTATTTTAATTGACTTTTTCAAACTTTTTGTTTTTGTTCTTGTGTACTGTAGCATGTCGTGGACATGCAAAAAGTGGTGAATAACTTTACTATAGCTAACGGAAGCTCACCACATATTAGTTAACTAATTAGAAAACTAAATGAGAGCTCGCTCCCTACCAACCTGCTAGTCTACTCTCTCCTAGTGGAAGGAGCTATGTAAAATTACTCCTCTAACACCCTTTGGAGGGCGGATGAACAAGTTATAATCACAGCCCCAGGATTATCTGCCTAACATTAATTTCTAGAATAATTAGATTCAAGAATAACCCCTGGTATAGGACTCTAGATTACCCCCCGGGGGGGGGGGGGGGGGAAATAACTGTGAACTCCCCCCGCTAGGAGGGGAAAAAATTCCAAATGATATTCTAAATGCAAATACAAAACAGTAAAAGTAAAAATATAAAAATGGAAAAGAAAAGCGAAACACAAAGACCAAAGTCTAAACCCGAGAGTGTAGACACTTGAGGTTTTAAAAGATCTTAGTCTCAGAGACTAAATCCCAAAATGGGATTTCAAAAGTCAGAGTGATGTGGATTCATTTAGCAAAGCAAAAAAGAACCTCGATCAGCTTTTACACAGCGTTTTTCTAGCCAAACCGTCTTTTTTTCAACATTCTGTGAAACCTCAACAATGCAGATTCGCAGAAACGTGATACATACACATGTATACACGTGATACATACACGTGTATTCAACCAAGTTCAACCAAGTTCATATGGGGTCTTGATGTCAAGGCATACAAGGTAACACAGGTGATACTAAGTTCATATGTGGTTTTAGCTCGAAGACCGTGAACCAGGCAGATACGCAGAAACGCTATCCGCCTACGAGCTCGCACGTGGTTTTGATCAAAATACGGCACACTTACACTGACCTCACTGGTGTGTAGGCACCACAAGTGTGTCTAAGTTTAACAGGAAATGTTGAAAGCAGAAAACAATTATGACTTTATGACATATGTATTAAATCATAAAAGAATTAAATGATAATAAAAGAAAAAGACAAAAACAAATTCAACAATTGCATAACTCTTTCTGATCTTTCAACAGTACGAAACAAAAATTAAAATCTGTGGGAATACATTTAAATCATGTTTTTTTCTTAAAGGAGCAATATGTAACTCTGCCCCTAGTGTTTAAAATGGGTACTGCAGTCCAAAGTCTCCCCCCGCCCCCTCCTCTCTAGAGTCGATGCTCACGCAGGTTGCCATGTGGTGGACACTGAAGCTTCAGTGTTTATCCAGCTCTGCATCGGTCTGTAAACCTTTCTGTGTTCTAACCTCTCTCCATTTTTCAAAAGCATCTCCAATATTGATCCTAGTTTGAGCACGTTTCTGCTCGTGGAGCTTATTAGAAACATGCAGAGGCTTTTTAGGTCGGGTAAAATCACTTCTATCTGAACCACTTCTCTTGCCCGCTTCCATCGCTGCAACACCTGTTGGTTTGACCTGATAACTGGTCTCATATCTGGCAAACTGAGGGGCGTCCAAAACGGCCGTGGGGGGGGGGGGGGGGGTGCCTTAAAACCGCCTACCTTCTCTGGTCCAAACAAATCCAGAGCATTCAGGACCGGAGTAGGCAGGTAGGTTTTGAGGAAACTATATTCGTACGTGTGGGTAAGTTTGCTTGTTGGAGTGAGTCAGCTTCCTTTTACACATACGATAATCAGCAAGAGACTAGAGGTGAGTGACAAAGTGACCAAAAGGGTGACACTGAATAAAGACGAGAGAAATAAATGTAGTAGCATCAATAAATAAAAATGAGGTAAATTAAAAAAAAAAGTGCCATTAGTAAAGTATCTGACTGTTGAAGGTTTAGTTTGGTATTTTTACATAATTTATGGTTTTGTGTTATTGAAAACGTTGGTTTGTTTTTCTGTCGTCTGTAGTTCGAGCTTCAGATCTTCGACATCGTCTGCAGCACCTCGTGGGCCAACAGAGACAAGTGCTGTGAACTTCCTGGTCTGGTGAGGTTCAAAGTTTATTTTTCAATATACGTCTCTGTGACCCGGTTTACTCCAGTGTCTGCTAACACACACACACACACACACACACACACACACACACACACACACACAAAACATTTTAATATTATTATAAAACACACCTCATTACTTCAGATGTTACGAGTCTTTTAACCGAACGCTTAGCTGTACATAGTTTGTAACTTCTAATCATCTCATCCAGGTGTGTTTGTGTGCTGAGCGGGATGAATAAACAGTCTCTGCGTGGAGATCAGTTACGATAACATCACGTTACTCATGGACACGTATTATTTTATATTTTATCCATGTCACCAGAGGAGCTGAAAATCATGATTTAAATGAAGGCAATTAAAGGTTTTACCAGCGCAACTTTTATTTTTGGTTTCTTTTTAAACCCATACCCGACGCTCTGCCTAGAATAAACAATAATATACAGTTTGTACCTCACGTTTAGAGTGCAGGGAATAAATGAACCAACTTACAGCCTAACAGCATGCAAAGCGAGCGAGCGTCAGGGACAAAATCGGCTTAGTTCTAATGTTTCCTTTTGGGAGTGTCCTGACTTCCCACCAGAGACCCAGAGCAACGTGGTGCGCCGCCGGTTGTATTTTCCTCTCTAACGCTCATGTAGACGGGCGAAGACGAAAGCGGGTTTTCGCTGCACTGCAACTGGCTTTTCTCACTCAGCAGAGTTTATTATCTACTTGTAGATAGTGGTGCATTAGTAATATCCTCATCCATGTTGAAATGTTGTACTTTGACCTGTGTCAACATGGATGATAAAATGTGTTCGGCTCAAGCGAGCCGTTTATTGACGAGCCTCTTGAGTGTTGTGATTTGAGGCGACAGCTCGTCAATAGAAAGCACCACACATCTGTTTGTCCTCCTTCAAAATAAAAGCACCAGATGTCATACTGTTTGCAGTGTAGAAAAAAATAATGCTTTTAGTTTTATTTGGAACATATAACAAAAGTTGCACTTAAGCCTCTTGTGGCCAAAATTAGTATTACAGCACTTGAATCCTAAGACAGAAAATGTATCTACGAAACCTTAATTTACTCGTCCTGAAGTCACAAACAAAAGACAAAGTGATGTTTAATCGTGTAAATTATTTTATTCTCTTATTTGTGTGTGAGTGATCTTTATTAAAGATGTTGTTCAATGTTAAAACAATCAACAAACAAATGGACATTAGAAGTTAACTGTGAGGGTTGTTAACCTACAGGTATACAGAAAGAGTTTAATTGTACATAAATAATAATTCTTAATTATCATATATAAGGCTGGCTTGATGAGTTATTTTCCAACAAAAATGTACTTTTAAACTTGAAAACTCAAGAAAACAATTTTTGTTCTGCATGTTTAAACAGACTTTAAATAATTGCTTTAATGCACTTTTATTTTATTCTAATATTCTCCGTGTGGGCATTTTATTATTCGTGGTGTTTCAGTATGGGAAGAGATGACATCAAATAAGGAAGCATTATTATCCTATTGTGTATCTGTTATTTTATTAGTGGCTTGAAATACAAAAACAGTGACATGTGGGAGATGATGGTTATCTATATTTTACACTCGTCACACTTTCATTTGCATGCTTCATTGAATTAATTATTAATCCATTTCATTCTTTTTTCTTTTTCTGCGTCTTCACCTCATCTTCATCGTGCTGTGATCATCCAGAGGAAGGAGGCAGACTGCCCAGCCATGCCCAAAGCCTGCACCTGCACCCAGGACAGCAAAGGCCCCGCCGGCACTCCTGGACCTCCAGTGAGCCAAACACACATCAAATACACACTCAACCATCTGATCAGACCACAAGGAAGTCCTTGATTTTCAGAGACGATAACTACATTTTGATCATTCTGCAAAGGAACACATAGGAAGTTTGAGTTTTCAGATTTTTCTTCAAATGTTGATTACATTTTTTTTTAAACAAGTTTCCAGGAAAGCTTGGACAATCTTGAACGATGTCTACGTCTCAGAAAGACATTGTTGGAGTGAAAATGACTTTTTGTTTACTTCAATAACTTTCTTTGTTTCATTCAATACATTTATTTTACTTTTTGTTTCACACAGGGAGGCCCTGGAATCAGGGGTGCCAGAGGGGATCGGGGAGAGCCGGGCCCGGTGGTGAGTTTTGTTGATTTTAAAATAGATATGCAGACATGACGTCAACACGTGCTTCTTTTTTAAAAAACTTGATCTGAGAAAGGACAGCAGTCCGAAAGGCTACTGAGGTTCGGACTAAACATGAACTGTATCTTGATGAAGTTTGTGTCTGGCTGTTCACCGCTGATCTGTGATCTATGCAGCACTGATCTGTGATCTGTGCGCCACTGAGCCTCTTTCCTCTACTCTCATCCAACATTGCTTTTAACATTACTTTAAATTTGAATCACCCCGGAACAAAGAGCAGGTACTCAGCAGTTTGACGTTAAGCTTACATCATATGAGGCACACTGCCCACTCAACCTGATCACACTCTTTCTTACAAAATATGAATCAAGTCCAATTTAACATGTAATGTAAACTTTATTGAGACTGCAGCATCAAACAAATCAGAAGTGCTCTGCAGAGAAACATGTGCACACAGTCGTTAATGATCCTTCATCGTGGTTTTAAAATCCTCCAAGCCGACTAAACGCTGGAGTTTAAGGCGACTCAGACCGACATGATGGAACAAAAACACTAAAAGCTAAAGAGAGCGAGTTCATGGAGAGACAAACATGATAAAGCTTACAGCAGCTGAACATTTATGATATTAATATCAACAACAGACACATTTGATGTATTGCTCTAGTATCTGGACACACATTAACACGTGTTGTAGAAGTTGTTGGTTAGCTTTGGTAACTTCCCCTCTCCTCAACACGCGTACATACACACATTCATTTGGGCAGGTGTGCAGTGAATAGCAGAGGCGACTGTCTGCACGGTGTTTCCCTAACAGACTATATCTGGGTAGAACCAGGATGTGAGACTCTGACACCAAGAAGCTTTGGACATAAACATGGGGACAGAATATTTAAATCCATTTCATAACCGTTAGTGAGGTCACCAGGAAAGAATCACCGTTACATGTCAGTCTGTGTTGACTGGTTTCTCACATATCCATCCTCTCGAGCCGTTGTTGGTTGGGCTCATCTTTCCTCCCTGATTGATGTAAACTTTGGACCCTTCCACAGGTTCCACATTGGTGTCTTTCTGCCAGAAGCTGTAGACAGAGACGAGTATTGAACAGTGTTAGAGCCTCAAAATAAAACCATTTTTATAAGAAGATGGATGCAGTCATTTTTAATAAAAAGTACTCTGCAAACAATCACAATTTAAAGGCTTAATATGCGATTTTTCACACTTAAATATAATAGAAATCAAGTATATCCTCTGAAAATAACTCTGAGTCATGACTGTCTACAATGGGTGTAACACTCGAGTCCCACTGTCTGTAATGCTTTCCGAGTTTTCCGAGTCCTATCTTCACTTTGTTTACATCGTCGGGACGGCCGGCCAGCTCATCCCCTTGCGTATAAAAGTTGTTTAATTGAGGGACTAGAGAAAAGAAAAATAACATACTGTACTCACTGCTTAACTGCATTTCTAGATCATGGTCATTTAGGGTAAATTTACATGCAGTGTGAAGATACGAGCATAATAAAGATCGCTAGCATTAGCATGCTAACACAACAATGCAGCGCAAGTTGTTTTGGTTTCATGCTGGTGCTCAAGGGCGACATCTGCTGGATCAAAAAATTGCATATAAAGCCTTTAATTATTATATTTCTGGTTACTATTTTAGATAGCTATTTAAATTAAGGTCAACATATCTGTCAAGGGGGGCCACAGTAACTCAGTCTGTTGGGGTTTGGGTTGGGAGCTGGAGGGTCCCCGGTTTAAAGGTCACATATTCGCTAAAATCCACTTCACCATGTTGTTCACTTATATGTGTCTCTAGTCTGTCTACAAACCCCCCAATCATGAGAAAAGTCCATCCTCTCCATCCGGCTCCACTTTTCAGAAAATGTGTGCTCAAACAGGCCGTTTGGAGATTTACCCTTCATGACATCACAAAGGGCAGTAACCCCTCCCCCAGGTGGGTGACACTCCCACAGCTAGGTGTTTGTTCTGCCCTCTGAGTCTGCCTTCTCACCATAAACAATAGGACATGGAGCGAGAAAGCCCGAGACACCCAAACCCTTCCAGAGAGGGGGCGTGGTCAGACACAGCTCATTTACATTTAAAGGTGCTTTCGTGTGGCGGATGTGGATAAAACAAATACATATGAATACATAAATCATTCTCATTATTTTAAAGTAACTACTAAGCAAAGATATAGTTTTCTTTAACACATAATTTCTCACAGTTGTATGGGCGTCGATCTGTCCACCCATTTCCATTCCCACTCTTTTCGATAATCATTCGTTGTTACTGACTGCAGACCAATCCATGACGCTCCACGTTCATTCAGGTCACAGAGGAAGTCCTGGTCATTGAACAACAGAGACAATAAATGTTAGTTTTTACTTCAACAACAAGTATGTGTCATGATAATAAAGTAATTTTATCAAATACTCAAAAGGGAAATCAAAGCTTCTTTTTCAAAAGAACCAAAATGTCGATGGCGGTCTCCATGCTGGAAATGCTGTCTGAGCGTTACTTTCAGTCAACCTAACGACAGGCTGAGAGCTGGAGCTGAGGCGGGTTTTAAACCTCCTCACAAAACGCGCCCGCCTGTCAATCAGGTCAGCTACACGCCTTATTACGAATAACTCTTATCCTTCATCAAATCAAAACGGATGAGTCATCAAAACATTCACCCCCCGTACAGTGTGTGTCGATCGAGACATGAGCTAATCAGACCTATTTGTTTCTTTGAATCAGGCTGTAAACATGTTAATCTCGGCTGTAAAAACAGGCTTTTTAGAATGGGTGTGTGTGTGACCTCCTGTGCTTCTGCAGCCAGACTCTAGTGGACACTCAAGGAACTGTAGGATTTGACACTTCAGCATCGGCCTCATTTTCTTAACACCAAGGGGTGCCGCTTGGAAAGCACAGATGAAACTGGTGAGGGCAATCAAAGTGGAAGGAAACACAAGGGCAGGAAATAAAACTCAACATGTAACGCTGCGGACACAGGACTACAAAATAAAACAGGAAACACTAAAGGCCGACTGAGAACACAGCGCTCTGTTACAGAGTTTGTTTGTCTCAATTTGCAGCTACAGACGATAGTAGGCTGTTACGTTACTGATGACACTTTTCTAAATCATGACGTCTGTAACCACCAGCTGATTCATGAGGGATAAACACAGACACGGAGGGATGAAACAGAAAAAAAAGTTGCGTTTTGTGGATCACATAAGGCCCTGAACCGTTGGGTTGACCAAATCAGCAACCAACAGCTTCCGGCACTGCTGTTGGATCTCACAGAGAGACGCAGGAGGATTTAATCAATTTAAGGTTTCTCTTTTACAAAGGTTGTTAAGGTGGAGGGCGCGTGTTGTTAAGTCGGCCACCTTCACTTATAGCGCTGCGGGAAACGCTGAACACACACTTTACATTCACACTTTGACATAAAATGGACCTAACACTCACATGTTCCTCTTGGCTGTTGATGATCACCAGATCTGCTCCTCTGTTCACACAGTCCGCTCTGCTCTCACTCCAGTTTCTCATCTCTGTAGATCGGTAATAGCAGCTGCATCGAAACCTTCTCCAAAACCCTTCAGAACAAACAATCCTTTTCATTGTGTTTTAGTAACAGAGTTTTAATCGTTCTGGATTAATTAGACTGAAGGTGTTTCTCACCTGTGCTGGTGGTCTCAAACTGGCAGAAACTGTTTCTATAACTGTTGCTCAGCTCCTCGTAACTGGTTTTATACGTCATGTTGAGCTCGTCTGTTTGCACCAGGAAAGACAAAGAAACAGAGCGCTGACGTAGAATCAAACCTTTAATTCAGTTTTGATTGACTGAAGATGTGACGTTGAAATAAAGACATGGTCCTCACAGAGTTTAGACAGCACAGTGACGGCTGCGACCAGCAGGACACAAAGCAGAGCCAGGATCAGTGAGGCAGCTTTAAAAGGGTTTCTTTGGACCGCAGGAGGAGGACGCTTTGGACTGCGTGCTCCTGAGAGACAAACTATTGAGACATTCAACATGTTTAGAGGTCACATGTTATACAGAATCCACTTCACCATGTTTCTCTAACACTAATATGTGTCTCTAGTCCGTCTACAAACCCCCCAATTATGAGAAGAGTCCATCCTCTCCGTCTTCTGCCTGCTCCACTTTTCATAAAATGTGTACTCAAACAGGCTGTTTGGAGATTTTCCCTTCATGACATCACAAAGGGCAGTAGCCCCTCCCCCAGGTGGGTGACTCTCCTACAGCTAGGTGTTTGTTCTGCCCTCTGAGTCTGCCCTCTCACTGTTAACAATAGGACATGGAGCGAGAAAGCCAGAGACACCCAAGCCCTTCCAGAGAGGGGCGTGGTCAGACACAGCTCATTTACATTTAAAGGTACAGACACAGAAACAGCCTGTTCTGAGCAGGGCTGAAATAGAGAGGTTTATAGTCATGATCAAATACAGGATCAGAGTGGATTTACAACAAGAAACTTCACACACAGGTTTTGAGGAGCTCTGAGACTTATTTACACTGGTTGAAGAGGAGGAGGATATGTGACCTTTAATGCAGCCGTTGGTCATCTTTATCTTTGTATAAAGATGACCAACCCCCCTTCACCTAAAACTCACATTAATGTTACAGACTAAAGGTCAAAGGTTGCTCTGGTGTGTTCAGTCCACAGAAAAGATTCTCGTGTCTGTGTGAAGCAGACCCTCACGGTTATGGAAAGTTCAATGACTCCTTTTCTTAGTGTTCGTTTCCTCTCACCGTTCCTCCTCGACTCTGATTATCTGCTGTCAAAACAGATGACTAATTTATATCGGATAAAATGCCGTTAAAAAGTGGATCTGGAAGAAATCACCAACCCTGCCTTTAAGCTATGATGCGATTCTATTCAAAATGAGAACGAGACCTGTTTGATTTCACAGTAAAAAAAAAAAAAAAACAGAACTCCTCAGCGCTGAAATTTGGTCATTTCTTTATTTTAATTCACAGAAACTTCAAGAGTCCTGCAATTTGTCTAAACATTGGCAACGGGGGGCTATGGAAACCTTTCCAACATATTTGTGCAGATAACAGTGATCGTATCGTTTTGTTGTCTTAAATTATCGTAGCGTTAAATACTTTGATGAACTTAAACGACCTGATGGGTAAAAACATCACTTAACCTCCTTTACGTGTTAATCAGAGACGAGCCCTTCATTTGAATAAATTACCCACGTTCATTTTCTGTGAACAGTTCTAAATGTTTTTGATTAAGGTGTATTGAGTTCGTGTGTACCTCCATCTCGTGTTAACAGATAATCTCGAGTAGATATGTCGGCGCTCTCGTAGATGTCGACCACTCTCTCCACACTCTCTGCTCTTTCTGCTCCGTCTTTTTGGACTCCCTCGCTGTAGCTCACGGTCGGGGAGCAAGTCGGTTCTTCATAAATGTTAGAGGACATTTTGAGGAGAGTCATTCGCTTTATGTTGCAGTTTGTTTCTCATCAGAGTCTGTTCTTCTGCTGCTGCTGAAGGTGTCGTCTATAAACGTGCACACAAATCTCTGTGATGTTGGTGTACGTGTTGTTGCAATGGTTTCCACATCCAGAAAGCAACAACAGGAAAACACACCGCCTCGTTCTTATCTCGGTTTTATTTGAATGATCAAATGATTTCAACTTTGAAGCTCTCCTTTAGTTGAAATCCCTACCTGTAATCATGAGACACTTTAATGGACCTTTTTTAATTTGTTTTTATGTTTTATATGTTATATGTGTGTCCTGTTTGTCTTCTTTCGATACGAGGCAAATTCCCCTACGAGTAACGAAGGTTATATTCAATCATTCTAAACACTTTTTAAAATGTTTTCATCTTTTGCATGTTTCAGGTTTTCACTCCAGATTAACTTCTGAGAGCTGGCTTTTTTCTTTTCAGGATGATAAGTGTGCTTTGTGGTGTTTGCTGCAGCCTCAGTCCGATTTTTCACTGATTTGAACTCCTTTAAATTCCCCGTTGGTTGAATTTGATTATTTTCTTTTATTTTCTTCTTTATCAACCTGAAGCACACATCCTGTCGCACTCAAATTAGATCCTCTTATCACCACGATCATGTCCTCATGAGCATCTTCACTCGCTCTCAGATGTTACACAAGTTTAAAAAAAAAAAATTATCTGATGTTCACAAAAACATGAGCAGCAGAAGCCTTCAGCGTTAGAATGTTGTCATAGTTTGTGGTGTAAAGAATCAGCAGGTTTTACACAGGTGTGCTTTCATGTATTTTACTAGAGAAACTAAACGACTCTGTTCACTCTAGAGACGGATTATAGACAGCAGGACTGGATTATTATTGGATGATAACTTTATGGCTGCAGGTTACTCAATATTTGTCCATAAAGTTACATCCTGACGTTGTCTAATGTGGTTTAATAACTCTAAACCAGTTTTTAAACTATGCTATGTGGTCTGGCTACGGCAGCGTTTAGCGCTTCTTTTACAAAATACTCTAAAGGTCGACGCTCTCGTTTCTCTTAAACAAGTCGACTCACTTGTCTCAAATCGTGTCACCTCAGTGTGCGCTTATTTTTTCTAAATATTCTTATTGCTGTCCATTTTTGTATCTCGACAGCGTTGTGTAAGACTCGCTGCACCTGTTAACAAGTCAGTCTGTTGTTAATTCTCTCTCTCTCTTTCTCTCTCTCTCTCCCCAGGGACCGACTGGTCCAGTTGGTGACACAGGTGTAGCTGGACCTCAGGGACCCCAAGGACCACAGGGACCCAGTGGGCGCTCCATCATCGGATCCCCGGTACGACGAACACACAACAGAGTGATTTAACTTTGCAGCAAAGATAAAGTTGCCCGGGGCGCTGGTGGCGCAGTGGTTAGTGCGCGCCCAGTGTATGGAGGCTGTAGTCCTCAATGCGTGCGGCCCCGGTTCGAGTCCGGCCTGTGGCTCCTTTCCCGCATGTCATTCCCCACTCTCTCTCTCTCCCTGATTTCCGACTCTGTCCACTGTCCTATCTCTCAATTAAAGGCACAAAAAGCCCAAAAATACATCTTAAATTAAAAAAAAAAAGATAAAGTTGCCCTGGGTGATTGGTGCGATCCAGAACTTTCTTTGGATCCTTCCTGAGAGGAGTCCACTGAGTTATAATTTAAACATCTGAGGTCGTTCTTTGAGCGCCGACCTCCATCCGTGGAGCGGCTGAAGAGCAAGAGTTTCTACTTTACTAGAACTCTTTAATTGTCTCTTTATAGAGCTGAAATCATTTGATTCTGTTATTACACTGAATTTTTTCTCTATTCTGTTTTCTTTTTTGAGTGCAGGGTCCTGCTGGAGAGAGAGGACAGAAAGGTGACGCTGGACAACAAGGAGCTCAGGTATGAAGGAGGAAACGATGTGAAAGAACAGATTTACCCTCAGCATGGCTGTTCAGGACGCTCATAGGACGCTTTCTTTACCCGGCATAAATAGATGCAGACACTCTAATGTAGACACCCATGAGCCATTTGAAGCCATGATCATTCAGACTTCTTCTTCTAGGAAACAGAGGTGAACATTTTGGACGAGAAGTCGGAGCTTGGTTTGAACGTTGCACGTGTAGCTAACAATAGCTACAAGTTTTGATTAATAAAAAAGAAACGTGCTAGCGACTTGTCAATGAGAAGATTGCGTTAAAGCATACCATGTTTTATCCTCCGTTGTACGATGCCATATGTTCCAATACGTTTATTACGATATGATTGTGAACTTGATGCTGTGTGGAGGAAAACTAAAAAAAAATACATCAAATGAGATGAAGGACCATTTGGTCTTTGACGACCAGACTTCGGGTGCATCCGAAATGTCATTTTTGGTTAGGAACATTCCTCACTGAGTGAAATGACCCAGAAGCATTGCAGGACCATTGTTACCAAAGGAGATGAGATATGACGCCCCACAATTCCTTGCGGCCGCAACATTGAAAGCGAGTCGCGCATCCGACCAAAATGAACGATAATCGTAAAGGGACAGATCATGTAAGAAACATTTTTAGCCAGATGATGTTTTATTCAACATATTTCATTCACTTCAGAATGCTTTGTGCAGTTCTACATTTGTATACTTAAAAAATGATGTTTATGTAGGCTATAGGCTATCTTGCGTAAATGTAACAATTAATTTCATACAATCATACTTACTTTGTATTAATGTAGATTTCTGAGTGGACAGGAAGGTGATGCTTTCACTTTTCTTACTCGGAGCCTGGTAGCCTATATGCCTTTTATTTCACTTCCTCGTGGTTATTAGGATTATTTCACCGGTAAGAAGGCACAGGGGAAAGTTTTTTAGATGCGCTTTTTGTAGTCCATTTTCAGAACATTGTAGTTTCACCGCGGCAGAACCATGTCATTAACCTCCGACGGCCCGTCGCATTTAATTACGTGGCCCAGTGGAAAATGCGCTCGGATTGTCAGAGCAACGCGACCACCTTTCCCTAAGTCCTTTATGAATTCTCCTAATATCTTTCCTTAACCTCATGACGTTTTCCCCGGGGTTAAGGTGAAGAGGATAGTGAAAGGAGATAAGAGGGACAATTTGGATGCACCCTTCTTTTTGCAACTACTTGAGTCACCGCCTGCTGGTCATCCAAGGGAGTGCATGTTAAAATCCCTCTCTCATTGGCTGTCCTTGTCAAACCTCATGGTTAATTAGTTTATGTTTTCAACAGACGGCAAGTTTGTCGTAATGTGAGTATTTCACATTTTGCCTTCTACATCAGCCTCATGAGGCTGCAGAGCTCAAAAGCTACCCAGCTTGATTTTGCATTCTGCAGATTTGTTTTGGTAAATGTGAGTTTGTCCGAGATACAAACTAATGCAGCTTGTTATTGACAGCGAGGAGGGCAGCAGGCTGTTTCACAAAGAGACTAGTCATTATGTCTCTGCTGTGAAACACTCGCACCAACACGACCTTTCAGGAGCACACAGTTGTCAGATTCTGAATAATGGTGCCATTTGCCAAAGGTTGAGTTCTGTTATTTCTGTTTCCTGTTTTCCTGCAACAACAGGAACACATTTTTAACAAGAGAGCCGAATCTTTTCTGTTTCTGAGGTTTTCTTCGGACTGAACACAGTAAATACTAGTTTTATGATCTGCTCATCAATGAGAGTACATTTAAACTTTGGGCAGTTCAACGTGGGTGTCATGAAGCATTTCGACGATGAAGAGGCTGGTCGAAAGCGTCTGCGTCGACAGGATATATTCGACCTTCAGCGTCCTCTGCTATTGTTTTTGTGTTTCAGGGAATTCCTGGCAGAGCCGGCGGTCCGGGTCGAGAAGGAACTGCAGGAGTCAGAGTGAGTTATAATGTTTACAACAACACTGATATTTATTGTTATTGTATTTTTCACATCCACACTTGTACCTTCCTGCAGTGTTTGTTCACATATCGGATCATTTCCAGTTTTAGTTCTTAGATTTTTTTTTCTATCTCAAAGTCGACCTCTTCTGCTGAGCCTCGTTTTAAACTCTCATAAAGTGTTTCAATGCAGGATGTTCAGCTTCAGCTCGGTACAGGACAACTTGTGTGAGTGCGCCCTAAAATGTCAGTGTCCATCATACACACGTCTTTCTCCTCCACAGGGACTTCCAGGCAAGGACGGACCACCCGGCAGACCGGGTCCTGCAGGGACTATCGTAAGTGAACATTTAACAATGACGTCCCTCATCTCTTTGTGTGTTTTTTCAACAGGACACGAGTCCAGTGTGTGTTAATGAAGCTACACATCTCTCTCTTTATTGAATGTTTGAAGTTATTTGATGCTAAAAACTGAAAACTGTTGAGAAGAAAAGAGTTCACAAAATGACCCTTTATGGTTTCTGTAACTACACAGCCATCCTCTGAATAAAGAATTAGAGTAAAAAAGGACAGGAAATGTATTATCTGTGTCAGTGGATGGTGACAGATTTTGCTGCCGTCTCTCTGGTTCTCTCTCGACACCTGAAGGTGGATTTAACCGGAGGTCACTGCAGCAGATGTTTATGAATCAATGCAGATTTCAGCTACAGTAACTTCAAGTTGATTACAGTATGTCTGTCCTCATCTCCTCAGGGGACTCCAGGAGCTCCAGGGGCCCCAGGAAACACGGGCCCTTCAGGAAAACAAGGAGAGCTGGGACCACCGGTGAGTCTGTCGACCAATCAGAGCTTCAATCTGCCTCTTCTGTTTAAACCCTTTCTTCTCTCCCTGTCTGAGTTAACACCAGAGCAGATTTTTGAAGAGTAAATCCTCTTTTAGTTTTAATTAGACTTTAAAAGATTAACGAGACGAAGACATCGTTATGACGAGCTGGTTCAGGCGGTAACAGTATGTAGATACTTTATTGATCCTGGGGGAAAGTCAAAAGTAAAGGGAAGTCAACAGGGCAAACTTTGTTTTAAGTCGAGAACAACAACCCAAAGAGAGGCAGAAGGTCGTGCATGATGGCCGTCCAGAGGGAGAGCGAGAGAAAGCTGAGGAAGTCTGGCTTATAGGTGGGCGGGGTAACCAAGTAACCAGCAAGCAAGCCATAACCGACCACCAGAGGGAGCCAAAGCTCTGAATCAGAAACAGAACAACAGTAACAGTAAGCGTCCTTCAGAGGATGCAGCCCCAGAAATGAGACGCACATTTTCCATATTGTCGAATCGTTCACAAGCTTGTGTTTTTTATTTCCTTGTTTTAATTTCATTTTCTTCTCATGCAGGGCGGTCCGGGAGGCAAAGGGGACAAAGGCGAACGGGTGAGTGCGTCCTTCCGTTTGTGTGTGTGCTCATTTGGGTGTGTGCTCGTTTGTGTGTGAGCTTTTGTCGGCTTGGGTCGGAGGTTTGATGATCTGTGCTCATAGTGATTATTTGATCTGTACACGTTTGTTGTGAGAGGTGAGGGAGGAATGCATGTGTGAGGGAGAGCTGTAGAGGGCAAATCAAATCAATAACTGTTTGTTTTGTTAGTTTTTTTGTTTTTTTAAGATTTATTTTTGGCTTTTTGTGGGGCCTTATTCGAGAGATAGGACAGTTGATAGAGTCGGAAATCAGGGAATGAGAGAGTGGGGAATGACATGTGGGAAAGGAGCCACAGGTCTTGAACCCGGGCCACCCGCTTGGAGGACCAAAGCCTCCACACATGAGGCGCGCGCATCAACCACTGCGCCACCAGCGCCCCTTTTGTTAGTTTTTTAAAGCATGAAACTGTCTAAATGACAGGGTTTGATTTTAGATTTTACGAACAGTACTTGTGTTTGTGTGTCTGCAGGGTGACCTCCAGTCGACAGCTTCCGTTCAGGCCATCGCCCGGCAGGTCTGTGAGCAGCTCATCCAGAGTGAGTAACCATGAGAACGCTTTATTACTCAGTTTATTCAGGAGAGACCAGAACATGAAGAGCACATACCATAAAGTATAAGACGCACTTTTCATACCTATTTTTTTATCGTAAAAGTTTGCTGCGTTCTATAAGGCCCGGGCCTGTGGGGAGGGGGGGGGGGGGGGAGATCCTGGCCAGACCCGGCTTTGGGCAAAGGAGGGCTTGGGCCGACAATCTAACCTCTAAGTCTGGTTCTGCTTGAGGTTTCTACCACTGTAACTCTGCTAGATGTGGCTTAGTGTTGTGCTCATGATGGATTTTTGTAAAGTCTTCAGATAACATAAAGATTGTTTAAAAAAAACAAAAAAAAAGGTGCAGACAGTTTTTTGTTGCAGCTCAGCCCAAATGGCCCCGCCTCAGACAAGGTTAATATCCAATGATAGTTAAGGATAAGGGGATTGCACCAGGAGTGGCTTATCAGATTTCAAAGGGGGTCCATGCCACCTCTGGACACGGCCCTGCCTCTGTGATACATCCAGGTAGCTGAACCTCTGGAGAGAAGTCATCCCTGTTCTTGTTTTTTCAGGCCACATGGCTCGCTACAACTCTATCCTGAACAGCGCACCCAGTCCTCCGGTGAGCATCCGCACGGTGCCGGGACCCCCCGGAGAGCCCGGCAGGCAGGGAACTCCAGGAGCTCAGGGAGAACAGGGACCCCCGGGACGACCCGGCTTCCCGGGACAGAACGCACAGAACGGACAACCAGGAGAGAGAGGTGAAGTGGAGCAGCGGAGTTTACACACATAATCACTGATTCAAATCACGGCTAGTCACACAGAAGTCACCATTAAGGCCGTCAAAATGTTTCATACTCAGATACTTAGGGGCGACAGTAGCTCAGTCCGTAGGGACCTGGTTTGGGAACCAGTTCATGTCCCGATGTGGACCATAATATGGAAGTTTGTCTGGTAGCTGGAGAGGTGCCTGGTCAGTTCCCGAGTACTGCCGAGGTGCCCTTGAGCAAGGCACCGAACCAACTTTGACACTTTCTATTAAAACACATTCAAAATGAAGAAATCCAAATAGTTAATTCTTCATATGTTGGAGTAAAAAGTTGCTGCATCTTAAAGTCTCAGTGAAATAACATATGTAACTCTGTTCTGTCTGTCCAGGTCAACCAGGAGATAAAGGAGAGAAGGGAGAGAAAGGTGTTGGAATCCAAGGCCCAAGAGGACCTCCAGGACCACAGGGTAAATTAGACCACACCAACCCAAAGCATTGACTGTCTATAAAGATGGACGATGAGTCCTTCACCTCCTCTGGTTGTGCAAGAGTGAAGCCAAAATATCCCCTATAGGAAGACGGTGATGTCACTTTGATCCATAGTCTGTGCAGTAGAGATTGGCAGGTGGAGCCACCGTTGAGACATTCTGCTCCTTCTTAAGCACACCTTTAACTTCCTGCTAAAAGGTCAAAGGTCGCTCAGGTGGGTTCAGTCCACAGCAGAACAGATTCTTGTGTCGGTTTGAAGCAGACGCTCACGGTGATGGAAAGTTCAGAGACTCTCGGGTTTGTTACGTTTCCTCACCTCTGCTGTAATAATCCGCTGCACACAGCAACGCAGGAGCCTCATTGGTCAACACAGCTGTCAATCATGATGTCATACCCTTTTTATATCAAAAATTAATTACAGTGAAATTTCTCAAAAACATGAACACTGTGTCATAAATCAGCGTGAGAAGAGCTCACTATGAAGACAGAAATCATGTTTGAGAAACATTTTGATTTTATAGTTTATCCCATTTGTTAACATGGAGGAGGCGGAGCTTATGGCCTAAACTGCAGCCAGTCAGCAGGGGGAGCTCTGAATGTTTTGCTGTCATGTCTTCCATCTTTGTATACAGCCATAGATCCACAGCATTATGAAATCTGATCCCTTGAGTCATTTGTACGAGTTCCTTCCCCTCCAGGTGCTCAGGGTCAGGGCAGACCTGGCAGCCAGGGTTCCACAGGGCGACCTGGAAATCCAGGAACGCCCGGACGGCCTGGGGTTCCAGGACCCGTTGGCACTGCTGGACCACCGGGCTACTGTGACCAGAACTCGTGTGTGGGCTACAATGTTGGAGGTACGTAGAGTCACAAAGACGCAGCGTGAGGCTTTCTGACATCAGGTGTAAGCCATGACTACAGAGGTTTAGAAACGACTCAGGAAACAAAATGATTTAAAGGTACTTTGTAAAGCTACAGAACTTAATAACAGATATTATGTCTAGATCCAAACGATGATAATGTTTTTATTTAAAAAAAAATATTTTTGGGCTTTTAATGCCTTTATTGGAAAGACAGGATGTCGACAAAAGAGCCACAGGCGGGACTCAAACCCTGGCCGCCCACCTGGAGGACTATTGCCTCCGTACAGGGCGCACTAACCACTAGGCGACTGACACCCTCGGATTAAAATCTTAAACATCAGTTGAAACTGTCTTCATGTCTGTGGTCTCCATGTTGTAACATCGTGTGTCGCCAGCTTGAGTCTACAGAGTCTTTAGAAATGATAATGTGGAAAATGAATATCTGATGGCAGGGTTCCAAGATGGCGTACTCGCTGATGGCTTCCCTATTATACCTTAATATCAAACGTGTCTTCACTGTGTCGAGGTCGTAATCAAAGAATCAAACATAAAACTGTTTTCATATAAAAGATCATGCATGTGTTGTGTGTTCTAAAGCGAGCATGAGAGCTCTTCAGAGCGGAGTGCGTCTTTTCAGTTTGAAGGTCAACAAGTGAAACGTTTCATTCAGTCGCTTTCTCTTCATGATGAAAAGCCGCCGCTGAGTTAAACGGGCTGCATGTCGCTGAAGTCATTCAGTCGCACACTCGCTGTATTTAAAGGTTAACCACCTTCGAATACATTTAAGATACAGAATTTTGCTTCAGACTGGAACGCACGGGGAGCTCAGCTCGCCGGTCTCACACCTTCTAACATTCTCCGATCACGTTGACACTCTGAGCTTGTTGTTGTTGTCCTGAAAACAACTTTTCTTCATTCAGTTGATCAATCTGTCAGGTGAAGTTCCCTTAAAGGTCAAAGGTCCAAAATCACCAGAAGAAAAGATTCAAATATCAGCTCAAACCGTTTATCTCTGCAGGTCGCACATCATCCATACACGTGTTTACTGAACATATATATTATTTGGTAACACTTTTAATCAAGGTCACAAAACTCACCGTTAACTCGTTGCTTATTAGCATGCTAATTAGTAGCATACTGGCTGCTTATTAGTCTTAGTTTAGTTTAAAAAGCAAGATTTACAATTCTGGTGATTTGAGTGAAACCGTCCTTTAAGGTCGTCGCTTCGTCCTGCAGAGACTCATTAAATCTGCATGATCGCCAACATCAACATCACACCATTACTGACTGAATTCTGCATCTTAACACGTCATGAATGATCTCTTTATGTCAGTTGAATCTCTCTGGGACGTGGGAGAGGGTTTCATCTGATGCAGCATGGAGGCTTTTCTTCCCTCATATCACTCGAACACACCACCACCGCCGCCACAGAGTGTTTACAAATACAGAGAGAAGCTGCAGCTGATTAATCTGTGATGCTGCCAGCTTTCAGATCTGCAAAGTGTTAATTTGATCTGCAGAATCCAAACAACGCCGACTGTGTTTTCTCAGCCTTCACGGGGAGAACGGACTCGTGGGAAATTAAAAAGTAACACTTTTTGTAGTCGACGCAGCGTCACATGCAAACACACAAATCAGCCAAACGTGGCTTTTTGTAAACACAGTGAATGTGTTTGAATCTGATATGAGTGAAGAAAACCCTCAAAGATTCATCTTGAAGTGCATGATGGTGTTAACTCATGATGTGTTAAGGTTGAAGGTATAACAGCAGCCTAGAGGGCGCTGTGCAGCTCGCAGCCCGCCGCCTCGTCATGTGAGTAACGCCTGCATGTTGTAATGACTCGTCTGTCTTTGTGTGTTTGTCTCTCTCTCCTCCTCCTCCTCCTCTGTCTGTCTTTCTGTCTGCAAAACAAAACGCTCGTTTATTTCCTCCTGATGACTCCAGCTCAATATTTTAACGACCACTGAGCTGCGTTCAGAGCCGACGATCAGCAGGGATCAGTGAACTGCTGCAGGTGGTGTCACTGCATCAGCTGAACACACGCGGCCCTGACACAGAAATAAATAATTATCTTAAACTAACACAAAATAAAACACTGAAGCTCTGAGCTGACGTGCAGCCATGCATTTGATTGTTCTTGTCTTTAAGAGTCGTTTTGGTTGTTTTCTAAAGATCTCGACTGACCCCTTCGTCCTCTTCTGACTCTCTCTCCTAGATTACGAGAATCCACGGCCTCTTTTTTAAACCTCAGGCTTCACTCCTCTAACATCAACATTTATAAATATAACTGAGAGCTCATCTGCACGACAACCCGCTGTTTGGACACTAAATGTTAAAATAATAATAAAATAATAATTCCACTTGAATAATAATAATTTAAATGTTGACAGTTTGAATGAGTAACACGTCTAATTACTGCCTGAGGAAACTCATCAGCTTTTCATTTGTAGTTGTTAATCCTGAATCCATCCTTCCTTCTTATTCTGCTTCAGTCCGTAACCTTGGTAACCATGGTAACCCTGATGCAGTAACCCTCGGTCACTTTTGTTAACGCTTGTCCATGTGTCTCCTGCTCCTTCCTTCTTTCTCCCGCCCCCCTCTTCCTGTCTAACCCAATCAACCCCCCCCCACCCCCACCCCCACCCCCCACCAAACAAAAAAACAATCCAAATTGCTTCCTGTGGTGTTGGGTGTCGGCCATCTTGGTTTTGGGCTGTCTGCCTGGCGTTCTGGCTTCGTCGGCTTCCGCCTGGTTGGTTGGCTACGCAGAGCGTGAGGATGTCACTGACGGAGGCCCTATGTCTGCAGTCCAACTGCCGCCCAACGTCTTCCAGAACTACGGCGAAGTCGAGGAGGACGATCCGTACCGATACTACCAACCCAACTACCCGGCTCCACGGCCCGTGGCGCCTGACGACCCCACGTTCGCCCAGGATGACGTCGAACTGAGCTCCCCCGGCGTCCACCGCAGCGTCCGGAGCGTTGACGAAGAGGTGGAGAGAGTCGGGCCGAAGAGGAGGCTAAAGAGAGGAGCGAAGACGCCGCCGGGACTCATGCAGTGAGCGGAGGTGATGGCGGACGGAGGGCTGCTCGCTGTTTCTGATTGGGTGGCGTGGAGTCGTTACGGACTAATCAACAAGTGCCTGATGTAGAGGATTTCTTACGGACTTCGTAGAGGGGACGGGTCGGGGGTAACGCTATGCTACGTTTGATGTTTGTTTTTATTTTTGTGTTTTCTCTGAGATCGCTGAGAGAAACATGTCAGTCCTGATTTCTAATTCTAGTTTTTGATGTTTTTTTTGTTTCGCTCGTCGGTAAAGTGCCTCGTAACGGTGTCAGAAGATTCTGGAAGAACGCAAAGAGGTTCTGCAAGCGTTTATACGGCGAGACGCTCGCAGCTTAAATCTAATCGAAACGATGCCAACGTTTATATCTACCTTTAAGTTTCATAAATCACTGTCAAGTGAAAGAGGCTTTCCGATTTCGTACATCTGATTAAGTTTGATGGCGTCGTGGCGAGTTCACTGCAGGCGCTGCAGGTCAGGCACGCTGACATCATTACGACCACGTCCCTGAAATCTCAGGTGTGTGGTCATCACGATGTCATGATGACAGGAGGAGATTTTTAATGTGTAGAAGTCTCGGCTGTAAGTTTACTGAAATGCAAACAAGAAATTTGTCACTTTCTCTATTTGTCTCTATGACAACAGACTGTTTACAACGGCCGCTGTATGACATAAATATGAGGAATGTCAAACATGTGGAAGAGAACACCGGTGATGTCAACAACGCCTTTCTGAACTTGAGCGCTCGGAGCGGCGTTCTGGAAAAAGACGCTGAGCGCTGCGCTTTTTCCTCTGGTTGGCCGCCTGCTGCTGCAAACGCTTTAAAATATGATTAAGAGCTACTAAAACCAGATAACCTCATCGCCACATTCCCTAACCTAAAGCCTCCCGCCACACCCAAACAGCATACTACCACACACGCCTGCCACGCTATCGCGGCGTTTGACGTCAGCTGGGCTGTTGTTTACTTCCTCATTCCAAGACCGGAGACCAGCTCAGCCGGGCCTGCTGTCCTGCAGAATAACCACGACTGGACTTCTGTCCAACGTAGTATTTACATCACACTGTGCTGGACAGAAGTCTGCAGCCTAATTATTTTATAGCTCCACCTCCTTTTCCATTAGTGGTCGTGATTGGTCGGTTGTGATCGTGCCTGATCTGCAGCGAAACCTTTGAACCTGCGTCACATTTGAGATTTTTTTACCGTTTTTCTGTCGCCTCCTTTTTTTCCTTTTATAGATTATTTAAAAATAAAAGAACAAAAAGTTATTTATGTAAAGTTCTGCATGTTTTTAATCTGGTCGACACGTTGAACCGTTTGATATGAAGATGTTTTTTTTATCCTTCATGCAGTCTCGATGTTTCGCTCTCGGCCGATGTGTCGGTGTTTAAAACGCCGACAGTAACAGCTGCTGTGAGCAGAGCGATTATGTTTCTGTGTTTGTGTTTTGGTTTCGTTTTCAGGAGCTTTTTGTCGAGTTGTCAGAGGGATGAAACAAACAAGACGATTAAAACGAGATTATAAAAATGATCTGACGATAAGGACGGACAGCTGGTTCCCTCTCTGTGTTTCTTTGTTTGGATTGATCTGCCTCCATCCGTCACATTTATCTCTCAGATATTTTAACTTCCCCGGGCCGCCATCTGGCGCACGTTCACTTTTTATATATTTCATGCTCAAACTGGAGACTGATTTGGAAACAGACGCTCGGCTGCTCGGTTCTATCAGAGGTCACGGCGTTCTTCACTCGGTTTGATTTGCTGCAGAAAATGTGCCTCGTTTAAGTTTTTGTTTCAGGAAGTCAGAAGTGGAGCTCACGTTGTTTCCCAAATATCTCTTCAATGTTTATTTCTGAGGCCTTCAGGTGAGCAGAGCACAGGTGTCCCTCTACCCCTCTGATCAGGACGTGTTCAGAAATACAAATCAGCAAAGTAATTTATTTTTTACTTGGTGTTGATTTTCTCAGAACAATAAAACTGAAGTACAACCCTTACTGTCGTCGTCTTTGTGGACTGTTTGATGTGTTGCCGTCCTTCAGCAGGTGATAGGACCGAACGCAGGAAACCAGCTGAGCCGCCAGGTGAGCCGCAAAGTTCGACACCTCCGACCTGACTTCTGCTCTGATGAGTCTGAGAAGGTCGAGCAATCGTCTGAAACACAAACTGAACCCTCAGAGTTTAGAGGCTTACTCAAATTTTCAGACCAAAACAAACGCTCTCTTTGGACACGCCTCCGTCTTCCCTCAGCTCCCCCCTCCCTTCCTGTTGCCAGACGTTCCCGCCCCTCTCTTTTCCTGTTTCACTAGCGAGCGTCTGTGAGACGGAGAGCGTATAAACATCTGAACACAAGATTCTGAGATCAATAACGAGAGGATACGTTCCTCAGCTGATTCAGTTTCTATTGGTATTTTAAAAACCTATTGACATTTAGTGGGCGGGGCTTTCTTCCCCATGTGGTGCTAACGATTAGAGACGGAACCGGCGTCAGTGAGCTTCTGATTTTAGCTTTCTTGTACGTAACATCATTTTCTTTTCTCTCTTACTTAAAAACATTTTTTTTCTTGATTTCTGGCCCACAAAGATTTGAAGTATAAATCGGCTCCCACAGATGAAATCTTTGCTTTGAACGAGGTGAACCAAAAAGATCTCCACGAGTTTGACTCCGCTTCCCTTCGATCAGACGGATCACTTTAAATTAACTTCAATATTTCTGAGGCAATGTGCTTCGATCCATATGAATACGACAGATATATATGACAGACTGAAGGTTCCACCTCCTCGCTGCTTGAGACACTTTGACCTCTAAAACACGGAGAGGGCGCTGAATCTGAACACAGAGGAGGAAGACGAGAGAGAGAGAAGTTCATTTCCATTTGGGAACCAATAAATGATCAATAATTCATCGGTCCGCTGAGGAGCGCTGTAAATACTTAATCGAGTTTTCCTCTTCAGTTTGATTTCCCCTCAGGCGAAAACAAAACTCTCTCTGTGTTGACTTTTAACGTGACGGGAGTGATTTGAGAAGTCTGAATGTTTTTCCTCGTCAGTTTAAATCACAGTTTGTGGAATCTCCTGTTATTTTGTCCCTTCAGGCTCTCTGTAGATAATCGTCCTCAGTGTCTCCCTGTAGTCTCAGTGATGTAAAAGAAGGACACTGCTGCATCTTTGAACGTCTCATTTCACTTTAACAAACTCTCAGACAGCTCAGCTGACGAGTCCAAAGTAATATCCACCTTATGACATCACACATTGACCTTTTGTTAGGGTTCCTTTGAGATGTTTGACCTCACTTTGGGATCCCTAACCACTTCCTGTTTCTGTGCTTAACTTCCTGTCCTAACCTTCACTCTACAGGAAGGGCCTTACTGTACTCTAAAGCACACAGCAAGTGAAGTACTCTCAGCTTAAGACAGAACAAACATTCAAAATGAAAGCCTCACTATTTTCTTTTTTTTTTTTAAATGCCAAATGATAAAGAACACGATTAAAAATAGTTTGAGTTAAATAAAGCTCTGCTGTTGAGGTGATGTGTATGGACTCTCCTGCCGGCTCTGGGATTCACTCTGATCACAGCACATTCACATTGAATCCTCTTCTGTTGACGACAGACGATCCTCATCAGGGATCCTGACGCTTATTTCAAACATGCTATTAAAAACTGTACTCGTTTGACGGCCCTCGTTTCTGTTTCTGTTCATATTTATGAATGAATATAATAATTGTGTTCTTTTTTTATGATAACGTTGGTTAGAAGTTATATAAAAGTTGATTTAGTGTCACAGAGGTCGGTAACCAGCAGGAAGGTCAAACACAGAGCTCGCCGTCATGCCTCCTGAGTGTTAAAAAGTGACAGCAGCTGTTTGTGCTCCTGACTCTCCGTCATCCTCTTGAGCGCCCCGAGTGGTTAAATTCAGTAATTACAGCTCGTTAGTTTGATTATAATGTATGTGTCATTATAATCTCGGATACAGACGTCTTGTGTTTTTGTTTTTCTTTAGTTTGATGAGTTTTAATTGAACCACTTCACCTTTACTCTCCTGTTTGAGAGCTGCTCTGTTCCTACACCGACTGACTGCTGCCCCCGTGTGGTGGAAGTGTGGTATGACAGGCTATTTGAATTATGACAAACTGCAGAAAGTCTGTTTTCACTTCTTTCATGGAACTTAAAACGTGTTGAAGATCATGAGGATGAAAGAATCCTCCACACTAAACTCTATGAAACAGTTTTTAAGATGATAAATCTTTATCATCACTGAAGCGCGAACCTGAAGCGGCCTCCTATCACCAGAAAATCTGAACGCATCACTTCCGTCCTCAAATCGATGCTTCTGTGTGTTCACAGGTGAGACAGCTCTGGGGTTCATTATGATTGACTTTATTCTTCACCTCTTAAACACCTGATTTAAAGGCCGGGCTTCACCTGCTGCGTTCCTTTAACAAAATAAATATCTACATGAAGTCAAACTAACGAGCCGGATATTTTCAGCTCAGAGAAACACTCAAGTCCAGCCACGCGTGTCGCTCTGTGGTCCAATAAACAGAAACATCTTCTGTATTTAAGCTGCTCGCCAACGGTCATTTTTACACAAATTCAAACGATGAAATGAAGACAACTCGTACAGATTTGATATTTAAAATAGTTTTGATCCAATAAGAACGAGTTAGTGATTAAAGCTGAATCAGAACTGCGTCTATACCTCGATGAAGACTGGAGCTGCATCTCCCCTAAAAAACAGAAAAACATAAGTGACAGTAAAAGAGACTGAACTAACCTTCAAGGTTTTCAAACAGCCGGATCGGATCACCGGGGTTGCTGCCCCTCGTCACAATTCTGTTTGTGATTTCCATGGACAGGATCTAGAAGGTGTAGTCGGTAAACCTTCTTACTCTCTGAATGTTGACGTACATCTCCACACCCTCAAACACAGAATAAACGTACCTCCTGAAGTAGACGCCACCTGAGATATATAAAGAGAAAAAACTATCTTTAATTCTGTAGCACTTTTACCGTGTATAGTAGACGAGAGGTTGGTAGTTTTAACAACATAGTATTTATTGAAGAATGTAACACAGCGTTAAAATGAATGACCAATACAGGCGACACCGTAGCTTTAGAAATATACAGTTCACTAGACAAGGCACACATACATTACTGTGGCAGTGTGCAAGGATGACTGATGAATCACTTGATCCCCATAGTAACAAGGTACACAGGGGAAAATAGCTGCTCCTCATCACACTCAAGATCCAACAGATACATTTAACAACACTCCCTAAAAATCACTAACTTCACCTGCTCACGCAGCAAATAATTCATGCATAACACTACAAATTAATAAACACAGCAAAAGGGATCAAGGCGTTCAGAGCTACTACCCCCTCCCATATAGCTTTACTATGAATTCATGAATTGCACTTTGCCCATAAAAAGTCTATTGCACGCGGCCCGTCAAAGTATTTAATTTGAAACTACTTCTAAAAATAAACAAAAGTAAATATTAAAGTGGGGGAAAACAGTGACAGTTTTGAGTTAATTCCAAGTCCTAGAGAAATAAGCAAGACTTTAAATCAACATCAAAAACATATTAATTACATTTCTTAAAAGTGTCAACCCAAAATAGTATAGGCTACCTTTAATTCATCAACTTAGCACCCGGACCAGCAGTGTGCAAATATAAGAAAATAATAATAATATTTTAATTACACAGTGTCACATAATTGTATACATAAATTATGCACAATAATAATCAGCAAGTTTACTCCCGTTGCTGCCGCTGATGAGTAAGAGCGATAATAAAATACAAACTAATTATTAAACCCCAACAGAGATGATTTCATTCATAATGAACATGAGGACTCTCGTACCATTAAAACAATGAGTCACTACAGCGTCCAGTCGTCCTCCTACTTGTTGAAATCCGCGATCTACAAGAGTGAATAAATGCAACTTTAGCACTGTTCTTGCATGTGCTTTCATACTGTGTGGATAGAAACGTTTTAAGCTCAATAGATCACTTACCGCCAGCAATTGTTTGTAATCAATTCGCCTCACGCTGCACTTCCTTGTTCTACTCACAGGTAAGAGAGGGCGAGCGCTTGATTACGTCACCCTTAACCTCTCCCGGGGACCGACAATCAACCACATTACAATTCTTCACGTGAGGTCGACTTTTGGGTGGAAATCTGCCAGATCGCACGACGTTTGATCAGAGTTGCTGTAAAATAAAACTGCATGTGACGGAAGCTGCTGAACCTCATCTACAGGCGGAGCGGAGTGCGACGAAATCAAAGTGAACGTGAGCTTTGAAAAGAGACATTTGAAGGTTCAGACGAGACAATTCTTTCATTGTGTTTTATCAAATATTATAATATCAGCTGAAGAGGCACCTAGAAAGTCCTCTGACGTGTCGGAGCCGTCTCATTGTAAAGTCTCTGCAGTTCTGATTTCATGTCGGTCCATCTATTTTACTATTGGGGTTCAGCTCACATGACTCCGCTGATCGTCTCCCTCCACTGGCTCCCAGTTGCTGCTCGTATCAAATTAAAGGGGACATAATGTGAAAAATCAACTTCTACAGTGTGTTGAACATATATTTTAGTAACCTGAGTGTCTGCTGACCCACAAAATATGAAATAAACCCATCCAGTCTTTTGTTTGTGGTCTGCATAAGTCTTACAACACAGAGAAAAATGCTCCGTTTCAAATTTGCTCTCCTTGTGATGTCACAGTGGGATTCTGGTTAAAAAAAATACCCTCCCCTCTCCTGGTATCTCCACCCATGGACTCCACACCCAGCCTAGATCAAAACATTTGAGCAGGTCCGCCATTTTTATTCTCGCTACAGAGGAGTGACGTCTACTGGGAAAACTCGGGGGGGGCTCATTGCATTTAAAGAGACACACACACCAAAACGGAGCGTTCTGAGAGAGCTGGTTTATACAGGGTCACAAACCTCCTCTGGTGCTTGATTCATGTTATATTTTGGCCAAAGCACAGCACAGATGTTTCATGTAGACCCCTGGTGGTGGAAATAACTTCCAAACTTCATTTGATCTGCAGAGTCCCTTTGCATCTTTAAGAAAAAGCTAAAGACCCAGCTCTTTATGATCACCTATGACGCTAATGATGATGAAATTTAGGATGGTTTTGATGCTAATTTAATGTACTTTTTAAAAGTGCTCTGTCTCTGCTCACTTCCTGTCGGCATCTCTGCTCACTTCCTGTCAGCATCTGTGTGTCTGATCAGACTTAAAGGGATACTTCACCCATTTGCATTAAGCTTTGTATCATTAGAAACCTGGTAGTATTTTTGAATGGTCGTGCATCCCACCCTCATTTTCAGCTGAGATGGGAAATCTTTGTATTTCTAAGTCTGAAAAGGAGCTTCCAGTGACGCAAAATGGAAATTTTTGCGTCACTGGAAGCTGTTGCGGTTAGCGGGGTGAAACTACAACGCTAGTTCCTCATATTTTCGACCACTGAAGCTACAGACCAATCACAGATCAGTGGGTGGGAACTCACTCCCAGAATCGAAACTTAACGTCCGCCATATTGCTTTGAAGCTATGCTAACAGGCTCTATGGAGAAAGCTGATAATGGCGAAAAAATATAAATATAGCGGCGAGACGGCTGCTGCCAACAGGCCGGTCTTGTGTTTTGACTGCTGCCCCCCCCCCCCCCCCCCCCCCCCCCCCAGAGTTCAGTGTGTATTTCACGGTCTCCTCCCGTTGGGTCGTCTGAAAGGATCTTGATCAAATGCATGAACCACCTTAGCTACTCCGAACTCCACCTGGGAGAGTCGTACATGTTTGCACTTTAACCATCCCTAACCATGTTCTCCGCTTTGTCCTTCTCTCGAGAGCGTTTTCTTGCACAGACCTCCACTTCTCTTTTGCTGCCGTCCAACAGCTCCAGTCCGATCTCCGCCCAGCTGTTTGATTCGAGTCGTCTGACAAACTTTCACAATCTTTAATCAAAAAGCATGACTCTATTTCAGCTCTGTTTTTGGTCTCCACCACGCCGGCTTCCTATGCTTCATTTCATCATTTACGGTTTTTACAGTTTGGCGCCGACTGAGCCTGAAAAAGAACGATAAATGAAAGGAGTGGAAGTTTACTTTAAAGATCTGAAAAGCCACCAGGAGCTGCGAGTGAGGTGATGACTTTCTGCAGGGACTCCGACAAACACCTTTCACATTTACATCTTCATAACTCTGCGGAGGAGTTAAAAAACAGAAACAACCTGCTGAACACGAGTCTCATTAAGTTTCAGTATCCTTAAATCTCAACGAGGACGTCTGTGGTCGTAACAGAATTATGATTTCCCCTCAGAAACAGAAGTATTAGACTTCACTCCCTCCTCCTCCTCCTCTCACCTCGGAGCATCACAGCGCTCAACAAACACTTGTCTGTGTGTAAATGAGCCTGAAGGTTCCACTCGGAGGTTATTATGCAGAGCAGGTGAAGCGGCGCCGATTCTGAATCTCAATAAACACAAAAACAAAGACGAGGCAGCCGAGCAGAAAACTCTCTCCCTCACTTCCTCTCTGCACCGTCAGCTCGCGAGGAAGGTCGAGTGTAAACAAGTCGAACGATCAACCTTGAAATCTGATCAACTGACACACACACTAACATACCAACACACACACACACACCAACACACACACACAAACACACACACACACACACCAACACACACACACAAACACACCAACACACACACACTAACATACCAACACCAACACACCAACACACACACACACACCAACACACACACACAAACACACCAACACACACACACACCCACATACACACTAACACACACACAAACCAACACACACACACATGAACACACACACACAAACACACCAACACACACACACACACCCACATACACACTAACACACACTAACACACCAACACACACACACACACACTAACACACGAACACCCACACTAACACACAAGAACATACACACATATGAGCACATACACTAACACACACACACACACACACACGAACGTACGAGCACACACACACACACACTAACACACACACCAACACATGAACAGACACACACACACACACACACACATGAACTCACAGACACACACCAACCCACGAACACACACCCTGAATGAACGCCGCTACCGTGATGAGCTGCTGATGTTTGTAATGACCGACCCTTGCCCCGACAGTGGACAGTCAGGTTTCTGTGTGTAAACGTGTTTTAAGCGTTAAAATAATAAACGTTTATGGAAATGTTTCTGGAATAATCTCATCCTTCTTGTGATTAATAAACATCCAGGGAGGATTCAGTGAAAGAAGCAGAGTATGGGACCAACGAAGAAGAACAGCCAGGCAGAGGAGGGGTGGTTCTACAGAGGACCACCATAAAGTACTCTATTTGGAAATCCTTTATTTTGGTATCCAGCATCGTGATCGGGTAACTCAGTTTACTTTGGTCCCTTTTATTTTTAAGTAAACTGGATTTGATCGACCCCCGCAACAATGGAACAAGTGGTCCATGACTCAGATCAGAGCAAACGATCTACAGGAACAAGAAAGGCCTGAAATATATTTTGCCAGTTCCTACAAAGCCGTTTTAAATCTGTCCTTACAGCAAGCTGTATTTGTTCTTTTCTATATTAGTATCTTTCCCCGAGCCGCCAGAAGACGAGGATAGGTGAGTCCCAAACCGCAGACTTTCATTCTATCCATATTAAATATGACGTCACATTGAGTATGTAGAATGTTCTAAAATCATAGCATGCAGCTCGGACAGGAAGTACGTCACGTGATTAGAACGCTGTATATCCTATTTGAATGTCGTAGGCAGAATGTTAGTACGTGGTTTCTGACACTGCTGAGCTTATTGGTCTCATATCTGGCAAACCGAGGGGCGTCCAAAACCCTAACCCGTCTACCGTCTCTGGTCCAAACAAATCCATACCATTCAGGACCAGAATCTAAAGTTAGAAGGAGGACATACTGGCTGCTGCATTGTTTTTATAAAGGCTTTATATGTGATTTTTCACACTTAAATGTAATAGAAATCAAGTATATCCTCTGAAAATAACTCTGTGAGTAATGACTGTCTACAATGAGTGTAACACCCGAGTCCCACTGTCTGTGATGCTTTCCGAGTTTTCCGAGTCCTACTTCACTTTGTTTATATCGCAGGGACGGCCGGCTCATCTCCTCGGTATAAAAGTTGTTAAATTGAGGGACTAGCGAAAAGAAGAATAACATACTGTACTCACTGCTTAACTGCATCTCTAGATCACAGTCATTTCGAGTAAATTTACATGCAGAGTGAAGATACGAGCATAATAAAGATCGCTAGCATTAGCATGCTAACACAACAATGCTGGTGCTCAAGGGCGACATCTGCTGGATCAAAAAAATCGCATATAAAGCCTTTAATGTCTGATTATATAGTAAGGTCACTTTATCATTTCACTCACTACACATCTTACTGATTGGTCCTTTAAGTTATACAGCAGATGATTCGACAGTTTTTAAAGTGCGTTTAATTTTCAAAAAATTAAATCTTCTGAATTCTTCCTCAAACATGTTTGCAGAAAATCAAATAAGGACAATTTTCGATGTCCTCACTAATCAAACATCATGTTGTCATGGTTCCTTCTTTTTGGTTCTTGTAATGAAAATGTGCTTTAACCCTTTGTTTCCCCTGGACCAGCGGCGAGTGTGACCCTTTCCCCGACCTCCTCTGGAGCAGCCGTGAACGTTGTGTTCACAGTTTTGTAAAACACAGAGTCTCAGCTGTTCAGGCTCGGAGGTTTTGACTTTCTGGCCGAGACTCAAAGTCAGAGAAGTCAATGTGAGCGGTGCAGCGCTGCCACGAAGGCTCAGAGCCAGGAGTCATAACCTCCATGTTTATGTATAACGGTTCATTCTGCTCCGGTCAGACGGGTTCTGATCAACACAGCAGCCAATCAGTCTCCGGTCTGCTCTGATTGGTCATCGAGCTCGTCTTTATTAGTGCTGTAGTTCCGTCTGACGTCAGAGCGATGGTCAGTCACATGAAGCTAAACAGAACATGTTCCTCATGTTGCATCATAACTGAGCCGGGGGGCGGAGTTAAAGTCTGTCTCTTCTTTGTTCAGCGCCGAGATGAATCTGCATGAAATCTAGACATTCATTGGTTTCTGAATTTTGATGCACGCCACATGAGAAATACTCCCATGTGCGCCGGTTTTCCTCACACGTTGTCATGTTCAGGGGTGAAAGTAGTCCGCTCCGGTCCGGCGAACCAATAAAAGATTTAGTGGCAGTACGTAGCAAAGAGGGGAGAGCAGCTTCCCGTCAAAACCCGACATTCAAAACCCGTCGCACTTTCGCTAAGATGCGCTAACGTTACGTCATCTCAAACAGCTTTGCTCTACACGACACTGACCCTCTCTCTCCTTACTCAGCAGCGCTCGTTAGCTCGTTTTACAAAGTCGAGATAGTGGAATATTAATAATATCCACCTGTGATTGAAATGTTGACCTTTGACCTTTGTCAACACCTGAGAAAAACTTTATTCATCTCACCGTGCGCCGTTTACTGACGAACCTCTGAGTGTTGATTTGAGTCAACAGCTCGTTAATACAAAGCACCACACTTCAGTTTGTCCACCTTCAAAATAAAAGCTCCACACTTCAGTTTGTCCACCTTCAAAATAAAGGCGCCACACTTCAGTTTGTCCACCTTCAAAATGAAAGCTCCACACTTCAATTTAACCACCTTCAAAATAAAAGCACCACACTTCAGTTTGACCACTTTCAAAATAAAAGCACCACACTTCAGTTTGACCACCTTCAAAATAAGTTTTGCCACCTTCAAAATAAAAGCACCACACTTCAATTTGACCACCTTCAAAATAAAAGCACCACACTTCAGTTTGACCACCTTCAAAATAATAGCACCACACTTCAGTTTGACCACCTTCAAAATAAGTTTGACCACCTTCAAAATAAAAGCACCACACTTCAATTTGACCCACCACAGATCCACGGGGAGACGCGAGGAAACGAAGCAGAGAGAGGAAACGAGAATGTTTGAAGAGACACGAGACGTCCTTCCCGTTAATCAGCTAACTGTACATGTTCTTCTATTTCCTGTCAGTAGGAACTTCTCCTCGTGTCTCACTGTTGTTTTTATAGACGCATCATGATTTAAAATATGACATAACGACATTATGAGTGGACTGCATGTTCGTCGAGCCGCTGAGTCAAACCGTCACATGTGCAGCTCCTCAGAGACCGTCAGCGAATGAACTGAGACACCGAGTAATGACTTTTATTTTGTTGCTTTTCAGACGGATTAATTTGATCAATGGCAGGAAGCCAGCGGCTGCAAACGCTCCGGCCACGAGATTAAACGAAGGGAAACCACACGACTGCAGTCTGATTCCACGTGAAAGTGAAAAGTTTTTATTTTCACTTTTCCGACCACTGTGAGGCTGAAAACCTGCTGAAAGCTTCTTTGTTTCTCTGATACTCGCTGTTGATGAATCCCTTCACAGATACAAACCTCTTTCTACTAAACACAATAATATGCTAATTCTCTCCTGCAGTGTCGCTCACGTCGCCCGTTTGTCGAGTTATGAGCGATGCTGAGTAAAATACATAAACAAGTGATTCCTGTTTTAATTATTAACTTTCTGTTTCTGTTTCAGTCAGTAAACCAGATGGTCTCAGTTCAGTGACTGCAAGGTCACAATTTTACATTTTAAAGACATTGCTGGGGACAGATGGCCTAGTGGTTATGTCCCCCACGAACAGAGACGGCAGTCCTCGTAGCAGAAGCCGGGGGTTTGAATCCGACCTCGGTGCTTTGCTGCATGTCATCCCCTGCTCTCTCCTCACAACATTTCCTGCCTCTCTCTCTCTTCAGATGTCCTATCCAATAAAGTAAAAAATGCCTCAAATAAAACATAGACACAGGATCACCCCCTCAAACCCAGCCAGCCTGCTCCAACCTCCACCTAAAGGGCAGAGTTAGACACACTGCAGTCCGTCGATACGGCTGGCTGTGGAAACGCAAGCGAGTAAAAGACATTTCTCTTTGTTAAGTTACTAAAGACCGTAGGATAGGGGGAGAGGGGATAAGATGCAGGAAGGATTTCTCCTTTGTATTCCTCTCATTCCTGTTGGCCACACTTCCTCGCCGCTGAGGTGGAGGTCGGAGCAGGCTGTGCATGGATGAGGACGGCGGTGGAGGTGGTTGGGTGTCAGGGACGTCGGGGCGGTAGAAGTGCCCGATCACCTCGCTGTAAAGATCACAAAGAGACCAAACAAGTGATGCTGAACAACTTCAATGAGACGCAACAGCCGGTGAGGTCATCACGTGAGAAGTCCATACGACACTCGTTCACACAAAAGCCTTCAGTTACCAAAGGACGCCAGTTAGTCCGCCTCTGTCCTGTGTTAGCTCACCCCATCATCTGGTCTTGGACGGTTACACCTAATCTTATTTTTGGAGACGAATATGGTTTTGAATTTCTGGTTATACTTGCTGGAAAATATCGAACATGTTTGAACATAAATGGATTTGACTGAAACGTTTTACTGCGGTACAGAACGTGTCGCTGTCATCCTGCTTTTAACGAGACAAACAACCTTCAAGGATTAACGGCCTGCTTGTGTCCGTATCGGACCTGAAGGTATCTTTACCGTCCTTCAGTTTGAGCATCGTGTCCTCTGTTGATACGTCTGTGTCTCACGGCACCGCTGTCATCACATCCAACTAAAGTTTTTTGTAAGTAAACCACGAAGCGTCTTCTTGTCGTCACAGCAGGAGACAAACTTTTACATTTCCCTTCCTGGGTTTTGGGGTTGGCAGTATTTAGTCTCGGGCTCCTTGTTCTTTGCAGACATTTGTGACTCTGTCGGCTCTTGATTACTTTTTTAAAGACTATTTTAAGCCTCGAGTGGTTCAGTTTTTAACTTTTGTTGCTAAGCAATGTTGGCCAAAACTCTGCTTATTGGCTAGAGCTGGCACTTTTGCCTGGCAACATTACCTGATTGTGTATTCTGGAGACACTGGCGAGGGCTTCCAGTTGCAAAAAAAAAAAAAAAAAGATTCTGCAAAGATGGCTGTGGCGTCGTGTCTGGTTCGATGGCGCTCTATTAATGATCCCAGATTGTCCCTGAATGCATCGCGTCAGAGCTTAGAGATGGAGTGTTTGGCTGATAGAAGCGCTCGTTTCCAGGATGGATGGACTTTGAATAAACTCCAGACAGACGCAGGCCTCTGGTGAGGAGGAGGAAAACCTGCTGCAGAAGGAGGATCCATTAAGAATCTGAAACACGGTTTTAGGGGGAACGTCTGTACAGACGAGCTCAGGCTTTTTTTTTATCACCAGATAATCTGAAACCACCTGGAGAGCTGCTGGCTGTGTGAAATTAACCAGCACTGATTACCAGAAACACCAAAAACCAAAGAGCATAAAATGAAACCACGAGTAAAAACACCATTAACGCCATGTTGGTCTGCTGCGAGGAGCACGCCTCTCTCGTCCTGCAGCATCGAGCCGGCTGCGGCGCCTTTCAGCAAGACACTAAAAGAAATGAACGAGTATGTTTAATTAGCACAACATCTGTACAGGTGAGACAGATGTTTTACAGACGACTGGAGAATCAGGCGGTACGCATGTGAACAGACTCACTCAGACCGTCCTTCATCTTCTGCCTCCGAGTCCGTCAGAATAAAAACAATAAAATCTGAAACACAGAGACTTTAAAGATGACAAAGAAAATCACAAAAAGCATGCAGAGATCAGATTAATTTAAGTGAGTAAATAAAGGAATAAATGATTAATCGCTTCATGTGTTTTATTCATCACCGGACGGTGTGCATCGACATCGACCGTTTATACAAAGAAAAATCAAAGATGGCTGCACCAGATTTAGTGAGTCGCTAATCTCCATCTGAAGTCGTCACAGAAAAATGACGCAAATGAGACAGTAAAGAATCACACCTGACAACACTATAAGATGCTTCTAACACCGGAAGAATTTAAACCCAAAACAAATTATTGAAATAAAATCCTTTATTTCCTCTCACTGGTCCGTGGAGATGTGATTTTTATTCTTTTAGGGAGTCTGAGACGTGCAAACAGAAATATCAAGGAAATTTAAAGAAGAAGATTTATTAATCCCACAAAATGACTTTCACACTCTGTTAGTGAGATGTGTTACACACAAACAGAATCCTGGAGAGACATCAGGCTGCACGAGGGAGCGCCCGAGCAGGTCGGGGTCCTCAGGAGGTGACCTGGGTCTGCACCAGGACTTGAACCGATGACCCTTTGATTACCGACCCTGCAGACCCACACGAACAAAACGACAAAAAGCATCGGTGCTCGGTGGATTAATGAAAAGTGTAAAAATAAAACCAAACGATTAGACAAGAAAAACACATTTAAATGAAGGGCCGCTTTATCTAGAAAAGATCCTTTCCTTTTTTATTAAGTGTATAATGAGAATTCATTAATGATAATTTTTATGTCTTCATTTATTTAAACATTTTTCAACCACAGAATGCACCGGGTAAAATGTTATGAATTAAAATTCCCCCAGGATGATTTAAAGCTTCTCTCATCGTCTGTTGTTTTTAATGCAAATGTCAGTAAATATTTAATCTTAAAACATCTGAATAAAGTCTCATAAATAACACTAGCGTGCAGTTCTCCAGTTCTCCTGTAGGTGTCGCCCTCCGTTATCTTTTCACAGCCCTGCGTGTGTGTGGATGTTTCTACATTTCCAGCATCTGATCTGCTGCAACAAACACATTAATCAAAGATACATGAGTGCGATTGTCTGCAGAGAACAATCCTCCGCACCTAGAGGACTTCTCCACCTTCAGTCTTTAAATGTTTAATCCCCGTCAGGAGTAAAGGGTCTCATGTCTTTAAATGCTGCAGGAGCCTGAGCCTGTTTGTGTCAGGTCAGCCAGGATCAAACAGGTGTTCTGAGAAAACCAGCACACCGGCGTTTTCACTTCATCACATCATGCATTCATGTTACACTTTCAGGAAGGTTTTTATTTGACTAAGAGGTTGTGAGGAGATATTTTAAAGTAAGACTGAGTCAAAAATATATAGGGAGATACAGAGATTGTGCTATAAATCAAACTGTAAGTGCAGCCAAGAAAAAAAAGCAGAGGCAGCATGGTCGCTCCTCTGTAGAGAAAAAGTGGATTTCCGTGTATTAAAGTGATCAAAAGTCAATGAAGAGCACTACAGGTGTGCTGTAGGTGTACATGCACGCATAGGTAGGACGGGTACAGTGGTGTATAGTAGCAGCCTCCCATGCCTTGAGTGGTGAATCTGCAGACCGGTGCAGATCAGGGCTGCAGGAGGGGGACAGGGGGTGTGTGGCTGCAACATGCCTGCGCCTCTCCACCGCAACCCGAGCAGCCGTGCCAGCGTCCGGCTGCAGCACAATCAAACTTTTCTGTACATTTTCACGTCACCTGCACGCGAAACATAAATTTGGCATCCTATGCAAATATATGCTGACGTAAAAGATCATGTGGTTTTTGTCGTCGATCCCCCCTATGAGCAACGAGGAGGTTTTTTTTTCTCCTCTCTACTGTTGTCTTTAGGTTAGCTATGCTACAATCTTTACTGTACCCAGCGCTAGCTATATGCGCCCCGCACCGCACCACTCTGGATATCTGGGAATAATCAACTTCCAGGCTGTCGCACCCTGCACCCAAAGACCGCTCACAGGTAGGACACAAGGGGAACTTCTTATTTATTTAACTCTTGGAGGGAAATTTTGACCAAAGTGACCGCAAAAGTGAAGTTATTAAAGCGGCTTGGTTGCAGGCAGACTAGCCGCCTGGCTGGCTGGCTGTCTCTGCCCAGACTGCTGCTGCTAGCGCCCGTCCCCTCCATCACAGGCTCTCTGAGGGGGAATCACCTTGCTATCGCCCAGCAAACCTCCACGACAGCCAAACTGGAATTAAAACAGTTATATACCTGGCTGACAGGCAACTTTAGTTGCGGCGCGACTGCTTTGGGTGATATTTGAGGATAGTTGTCTGACAAGTGAATGTCATCCGGTTCAGGTTGTTTTTTTGCGGCGGCCAACTTTTGCCGTCCCCCCTCCACCCCCGGTGAAAGTGCTTTTAATATATTTATTAGCCAGCGGAGCTAGCCGTTAGCCAGTTAGCCCCCTGTCAATGGACCGGGTGAAGCTAAGCGCGTTAGCTTTAGCCTTTCCCCGCACACAGCAGCACGAAACGTGGCTGCCCGTCTCTGGATCTTTCATGTCGGGAAACGCATTTGTTTTGGCTGGCTCCCTTCTCCCCGTCTTCCCCTCCAGACTCAGCGTTACTCCGCCGTGCCGTGTGGACAATAATCCCGGTGTCATTTTTTTGGTGACACGGTAACGGCAGAGCGGGTGACAGCTTGTTTGGTAGTGTCGGTTCAAGTGTTGTTGTTGCCCGCTGTATGTGAGGTTCAAACGGGGCGAGCTAGCAGACAGCCAGTCTGGCTGCCTGGGTCATCTGAGGTGAAGCCGCCGTCAGCGGGCTGTATAGAAACTCACTGCCTGCTTACGGTACACTGGTTTCCAGTTCAATAAACCGGTAGATCTCATAATTTACACTGGTTTGACTATTTAAACGAGCTGTTTATTCTTATTTTAACGTAGATACGTAGATAACATACCATAATACCAGCCGCCGTTTAGTTTGAAATGAAACAGTTTTACAGTCAAACTAACCGTAGGTTCATCGATTTAAAATCATTCACTTTTTCACGTCGAGATTAAAAACACGATGAAGTTTGTTTCATGACGTTTTTTAACTCGTTTAATGTGATATACGTTCAAACCAAGTGTCGTGGATTTGGTTTGCCTGTTTGGTGAACAGACGTTGACTTGGTGCCAGTTAATTGCAGACTGGTTTCATACTGGTTTCATACTGGTTTAGTGAGTAAAAAGCGGACAGTTTACAGTAGCCTAATGTGGCGTCAAACTGTTAAAACATGAAGAAAAGACCGTCACGTAGTGGGAGAGAGACTGGATTTAAACTGGTTTGTAAAGATATTAATAAGGTATGTTACTGGGTTTACTCATTAACAGTCGACCGACACACATTTTAATGTAAAGAATATATTACTAATTATTACAGACTGGCTTTAAACTGTATCCCAGTATAAGACCAGTTTGAACTGGTTCACTCATAAACAGGCTGCTGGTAACATAATTCTGAAAAGTTTGGCTGATTGTTTAATTTGATTGAAATGGTTTCAGTGTTTATATGAACTGGTTATCTATAGGAACCATCATAACTGGTTTATTTAATTTAAAAAAAAAAAAAAAAGAGAATTCATCCTAACTTTGGATTGTTTGTACTGGTTTGAATGGAAACCATTAGTGTATGTGGGCTCATTTTAAAGCACTGTTTGGTAGTTTTGTTAGTTTGAAGCTCATTTATAATCAGTTATTTATTCTTATACTGTCATATTGATGATTTAGCCTTTTATATCTTTAATGATTAATTGTTTAAATATAATATTTTGTCTGTGTGTGAGGACATTTTAAGTTTATTTCGGGAGCTCTTTCCGCGTGATAAAACTTTTCCCTTTTTCTGAGTTCACCCGGTTCATACTTGGTTTATTCTCTGACCCAATTTACTTCTCAAATCATGTTACATAAAATCATGAATAATTAGGCACGCCTCGCAAGCCTGCCTAGGGCCATATGCAGAGCTGAGGGGTCGTATGAAAAAACAAAAAACCCTGACGACCTCTAACCCGGGTCAGAAAAGTGCGTTCTGCTGGACGCGGTTTCTTGAGTTTGTGTGATTGTCTGCGGTTTGATTGTCGCTCGCAGGACGTGCAGAGGGGGAGCTTTCTGTCCGGCTTACAGGAACAGGTGTGTAAACTGAATTTGGGCAGGTTTCACCCTCCACCACATCCCTGACAGTGTGACGGGAGTGTGTCTTGGCGCTCTGAAAACAGCAGAGAGGCTCGTGTTTGGCAGCGGCTCCTCCTCTTCCTTTTTCCTTCTATACTGCCCGGTGACAGCGTTAACATCCACCTCCTCCACTGCTCTCCTTCAAAAGTGTGTCAGATTTTTGAATATTATCTCCCTCTCCTCTGTTCTGGTTCATAATCACATTTCCTTTTCCATTGACCGACTTTTTTTGTCTCATATTTCACCGCTATTGTACCGCCGCCGTGTCAGCCTTTTTAATCCTATGATATGGATGCAGGGATCAGTCAGTCATGCTGCCAGTCTCCCAATCAGAGCGCGCTCGCCTGCTCCCTGCCTGCTATTTATTTGTCACAAACGCCAACACACACAGCTCTCGTGCACTTTCCCTTCCTCGCCGGGAGACCTCCACACACACACACACACACACACACACACACACACACACACACACACACACACACACACACACACACACACACACACACACACACACACACACACACACACACACACACACACACACACACACACACACACACACACACGCTCGCTCTTCCCTCTTCCTGCTCTGACACGCTGTATTTCTTTGACACACTCTCACATATTTCGCCGGTTCCTCGGAAGTGCAGCTGTGATTTGCTGTTGCCACCTGACCTGTCACCCCAATGCACAACTCACACACGCGCACACACACACACACACACACAGAGCTTTTATTTCACCGTTTAGACTGTTCACATCATTGGTTTTTATCGCCTGAAAATTGCCGCTCCACGCATGTTTTTTTTTATTATTTGTGGCGATTGAAATGGACCCCATTCTGAGTTTGTGTTGCCCCCGGTGGCATTCAGTCATGAAGGGTTTGTGGCAGCTATACGAGCCGGAACAAACACACACACACACACACACACACACTCACACACATACACACTCACACTCTTTGTTGCTCTGTCAAACTGCTAGTTATTTCACACGTGCACAAACATGCAGAAAGCATGCATGACAGCTGCATGACACACACACACATTCAGAGTGTTTCATCCTTACTTTAGCTTTTATTTCAGACACACACACACACACACACACACACACACACACACACACACACACACACGTTTTCAGGGCTATTGGTGCTTTATGAAATAGTGAGAGGCTGTATGTGTGGGTGTGTGTTTGGAAAAGAGAGTACGAGTGTGCCAGGTTGTGTGTGAGTGAGTGAAGTGGCGGTGATTTTGTGTGTGTGTGTGGTGAGTCATTAGAGAGCCTGGGCTGGTCTGAATGTGTGTGTGTGTGTGTGTGTGTAGATGTGTGTGTGTGTGTCATAACGTTTGCCCTGCCTCCTCTCAGCTGCAGCTCTTCATGGGGAAACTCGACACACACACACACGCGGCTGTATCGGAGCTGCTGTTGGATCAAACCGACCGTTGACTCGGAGGCCTTTTGGGGGGGATCCCCATTTGACCAGTCGTAACACTGCGACTCCCCCACATATTCAACGCTCGTATTATTGTGTTGCATCATCAACTCTGATCACTTCTCATTTCTTTGATTTGCAAACCTGCAGAAACAACGTTGTCTCTGCACAAATGTTTCACCACGCGACCATGGGCGCCGTTTACAAAGTCGTGTAAATAGTCGTCACCAGAGCCGTTTGTGACCAAGCTTTAAAACGTGATGTTAAGATATGAGCACCAACACTGAGATGTGAACACCTTCACTTTCTTCTTCTTGCCTCTCTTTCTGATGCTCCTTCTCTCAAATACTGAGAGTTTCAAATCAAACACACCAGCTGATCGTTGTGATTCTTTTCATTCAGTGTTCGTGTCACAAACCTTCTGTTGGTTAGTCGTCATAACGCCAGAAACTTTAATATTTGTAGTTCAAATCTAATCTTTTTAAAGGTTCACTTCATGCCTTCACTTAGAAACAGGACGGTAGATAGAGTGACAAATCAGGCAGAGGGGGGGGGGGGAAGAGAGCGTTTGAAAAAGCGCGCGTCCAGCGTCTTTTTTCCGAGCGCTCCGCCTTTTTTGTGCGGCCGCTCCGAGCACTTAAAATACAAAAATCTTTCAACTTTCCAGAAAGGCGCTGTTGACATCACCGACGCCCTTTTCTAAATGTTTGATATTCCTCATAGTTTTGCAGCCGACTGATCGTGTCTTGTACCCACATCCTCCTCGCTCCGTGTCTGATCGGGAAATAAAAGATCTCAAATATCAAACATGCAGTGAAAAGTAACGGAGCAGTGTTGGTCATACAGCGGACGATGTTAACAGACTGTTGTCAGGACGGACGAGCAGCGCTTTACTGCGTGGAAACAACACCAGGTGGACTAGGGGTGTTAGAATAAACATCTTCAAAGTCTATCAAGAATGATCGATGTGTTTCTCTGATCGTCTGTGAGGACTGAAGAGTCCAATCAGCTGCTGACAGAGTTCCTCTGTTTGATGTGTGATTCATTAATAATTAATAATCATCATTAAACTGAAACCTGATATTTATAAATGACTGTCGGTTATGTTAATGTTTGTGGTCGGCACACCGCTTCAGAGGATTTTCTAATTTCTAAGAATAATGGAGGGAAATTGAATTCTTGTAATAGGTTTCATTCTTTATTGGCAGGATGGGGGCGAGTTCGAGAATATGAAATACACGACAAACGGCCGCTTTAGTCTGAAAATAAAAGTGTTGACCTCGTGGAGAAACGAGTGCAGGTCAAACCCAAAAACAGAGACGATGATTTCTCTTAATGTAAATCCTAATTTAGATCTCAAATTAAATCTGTGCAGGGATAAAAAAAAAAATTAAAAACAATGACAGGAAGAATAAAGAGAATGCAAATGAGTCGTTCTTACAGACAGGATGAAAACAGGCTCCGTCGTGGTCGCGTGCTTGTCAGCTGAACGCCCAGTGAAGTAATTAATATTAATGTAACATGCAAATAAAAACACACAGCGAGGCTTCACTTCTGTCGTCTGCAGAAAAGAGAGAGAGGTATAGAAAAGCTTCTCTGCAGGACGCCGTGTGTGACGGTAAACATGGCGTCCTGTCCGTCCGGTCCAATCACTGACAAACATGTCACCTTGTTCTGAAGCCGTCACGGTCGTTTCCTCTGTGGGACAGAAGTTTAAAATGTCCGTGCTCAGAAAGGACGGAGGACAGAGTTACCGCCACGACGAGGGAGATATGATTAATTCAAAATAATAATTAAACTGATATTTATTGAATATAGAAGGAAATGGCCAACATGACAAAAGAATATCAACGGAATATAATATCACATGGGTTAGACACGGTGTGACTGGAAATATAATACAACTTAAAAAAAATTAAATCAGTATTTTAATCTTCAAAGAAGAAATAAAAAAAATTTACCAAGAAAAACAGAATCATCTGCTCAGATATTTAAAACTGCTGAACATTATAAAACATCGTTAGGAGGGCGGTGATTAACATTTACTTTCATTTAATGTAGAAACATTTTCATTGTCTGAGATAAAATGTTTTAACCATCTTTGTGGTTAATATATCTTCATGAGCTAACGTCAGCAGCTCCCAGTCTGATGTTGGGTGGTTAGGGTTAAGTTTCGTAAGCATGTGTTAGCAGCTCCCAGTCTGATGTTGGCTGATGACGGTAAAGTTTCGTTAGCATGTGTTAGCAGCTCTCAGTCTGATGTTGGCTGATGACGGTAAAGTTTCGTCAGCATGTGTTAGCAGCTCTCAGTCTGACTTTGGCTGATGACTGGAAAGTTTCGGTAGCTTGTGTTAGCAGCTCTTCTTCTGAATTGCGCCGATTAGGGTAAAGTTTTGTTAGCTTACGTTTTTGCTCACTCTCACTATTACTGCCCAGGTAGAAGATTCATTATCTGTCGTTAGCAGCTCTCAGTTTGTCTTTGAGTGATGAGTAGAATGTAATGGGTTCTCACTTTGGCTACTGCTGGTTAAGTTTCGTTAGCTTACTAAAGCTAAAACATGGTTTGATTTTAGCTTAGCCGGAAAGTATCCAAAGGTTACAGCTCAGCTGGGAATGCTCTCTTTATTAAAATGACCTTATTTATATGATTTATGTGAGAATGAAAGATTTCTTGCCAGTGTTTACTACAGCGTAATAAAGTGTAATATTTGTGTTTGTGGATTAAGTAAAACTATGAAAAGTAGTTTAGTTTTGATAATAAAATAACTTGGAGGAGCAGAAACGAGAGAGTAAACGCCTGAAATGATTTAGAATTTCTATGAATGCAGTGATATGATTTGACAAATGAATAATTTTAATAAAACAGTTCTGCTCTTGATTTGATGATGGGTTCAGGGACATCGTGGTCACAGTGATTTTTAAATTGTAATCCTCGCCGCTTGTTGAAACCTTAAAGATTTGAAGAGAGAATATTTTAAATACTGCAGCTGTCTTTTCTAAAATAATGTGTCTAAAAGAAAGAAGCTGAAATTATTTCTATTCATCCCCATCAATCATACGGAGAAAGTAGGCGTCAGATATTATTCTCTGATTCTCATATTTAGAGCAAACACTTGAAAAAACAGATGCTGTGTTTGTTTGTTATCACTGTTTATATTATTTAGAGTTCTCTCCCTTAAATCTCCAAGAAGTCATTTTTATTCATGAGAGAGAAAAGAATGCTTATTTTCTCATTAAATTCTGCAGTGTGTGTGTTTCTAAATTACTCAACACATGAGTGACCGGCACTGCTGATGGGCTCATCAGACACACACAAAAAAACGTCTTAGATTAACTCCCCACCCTCAAACTGTGATTTGTTAAAGAACCCCCTCCCCTCATGTCTGGATCGTTAATTTGAACCTTGTTCCAAACCCTCATTTATCCAAGAAAAGCTCACTGCGCACGCTTCCATCTTTTTCATCAGCGTCCTCATTGATATTCATTCGTTTCCTTGTGTTCACACCTGGGGGCCGCCCGCTCACGCTGCAGGCTCCTCTCATCGTCCACCGGGAGACGACGCTGCCTTGCTCAAGAGAACTTCAGGTTTGTGTTTTCACCACAGAGGAGATTATTCACCTTTTGCAGCGTTTACAGGTTTTTACACCTGGTCCACAGCTGGAGCAGACTTTTCAGAGAAGAAAGGACGTTTATCTAAAATGGTCTGTTTTTCTTCTTTTTTTCTTCTACAATTTCTGTCTAATTCTGTTTAGCATCAGCTGATGGACTTTAAATCATTTGTTAGCTTCACGTATATGAACTCCTCAAAACTTCAGACATGATGCCCCTGAAATCTTCCTCAGTTAGTTCCTCACGCATGCACATCACAGCAGGAGGCACGACGCATAATGTAAAAAAAATTGCCTGCTCCACTTTTTAGAAAATGTGTGCTCAAACAGGGAGATTGGAGATTTTCCCTTCATGACATCACAAAGGGCAGTAGCCCCTCCCCCAGGTGGGTGACACTCCCACAGCTAGGTGTTTGTTCTGCCCTCTGAGTCTGCCTTCTCACCGTAAACAATAGGACATGGAGCGAGAAAGCCCGAGACACCCTAGCCCTTCCAGAGAGGGGCGTGGTCAGACACAGCTCATTTACATTTAAAGGTACAGACACAGAAACAGTCTGTTCTGAGCAGGGCTGAAATAGAGGGGTTTATAGACATGATCAAATACAGGATCAGAGTGGATTTAGAACAAGAAACTTCACATACAGGTTTTGAGGAGCTCTGAGACTTATTTACACTGGTTGAAGAGGAGGAGGATATGTCACCTTTAAAATCAACTTGAGGTGTAGGTCAACATATTTACTGTATCAACAAAAGAGCAGAGAAGAACAAACTGGCAAACAGAAAACATAATGAAGCCGTTGCACGTAGATTGCACTGGCCGTACGCCGTGTCATCGCTCCCTCCCACTTCCTGCCGTGAATTTTCCTGAATATTTCCTGCTGCACACTCACATCTGCCCACCCCGACTTCACACTAGGGCTGTCATTTTTTCAATAAATACTCGTGAGCCAGCTTGGAGAGTTTTCTAAGGTTTTTAGTAATAGTGCGTCTTTCCAACAAAGCATCGGGCTGTTTTTGTCTGTTTTTCTAACGAGCTATGACATTTGATATATTTAAATTCTTGTCGCTGATCTTTTCGTGACACGATGTAAGACACACTGCTGACCTGATTTTATCACAATCTTTTTCATACTGATCTTTAGACTAATTTGTAAGTTACTGACTAGTTCAACCAAACTTATTTCCCTGTATAATGTTTTTAAATGCACAAAAACTGTGCTGACAAGTTTAGTCTATTTGAAAAACATCTTTGTCGGAGGTCTCACCCCTGAACATTTTTAGCATCAGAAACGTCTTTTCCCCAATTTGATAAATATTTATGCACAATTTCATGTTCATCAGGAACATTTTGCAAATGCATTCATTTAAAAACATGTAGACTTCGAGTTCTTGTGTTTCTGTTTTATTTAGCCCTGCAGAGTTCCTACAGCTGTAGCTTCATATCTGCTCTGCAGCCTTTGTTCATAGGCTTTGTTTTTTTTATGACATCATTGGACTAACTTTAGTTTTGTTATCATCAAACATAATACAGAATGTGTTCATTCTGTGACACATGATCAATGTAAGTTTTACTGAAAGAAGAGTTTTATTCATAGAGGGGGCGGGACATCGTTGATTGACAGAAAGACAGTCACCATGGTTACTCACTCTCACCTGGCTGCTGCACACAACGTGTAACGTCGTTTAGTGTAATCCCTATGAATTCGGTTATCACATTAGGTGAGCTTCGGGTGGAGAAGTTTGATAGTAACTTTTAAAAACTGAGAGAGAGCAGAAAACACAGACAGCAACATTTTAAACACCGGGGTTATATCTCCCATCAGTGTCTGTCTGAGCTCCGCTCTGTCTGACTCTCAGCAGACTGTTAACGTCTCTCCGGCTCGTTAAACGTTTTTTTGTGTCGCTATCCGAGATGTAAACTTAACTGTGCAAACTGCGCAGATAAGTTAACTGTTGCTCACGGCGTGTCAGTTTGGAAAAATATCAGAACAGTTGCATAAAACCGGGATGGAGTTGTTTTTGCGGACTTTACTTTTAAGTTCAGTTTTCGTTTTCACCACTGCGGAGCAAAAAAGGAGGGAGGGAGATGCGTCTGTGTCAGAGCATGATCTGCAGCATGATAGAATAAACACATTAACCCGGTTCTACAATCTCCCTGCTTTGGCAGATCGTCAGCACATTAAAATCCTTCACGATCCTAGATCGTTATATCGCCCACCACTATCTTGCTGTGTTCTCACATCAGCTCATCCTGAAAACGTCAGGAGTTTTTCAGGAGTTTTGTGCAGGATTGAACAAGGCTCAAGAAATGTTTAAGGATTATACAAATCCCATTTCAGTTGCTTTTTAGCCCTCATGAATCTGTTCATCTGTTCATAACATTTGTCATGCAAACATAAACCTTGATCTTAAAATGTAGTTTCATCTCAACCTGCACATTTATCGTCCTGAAAAAGGACATGACTGAGTTTTCCTTTTAGTCTTTCTAAGTCACAAGTCAACCGGTTTATAAGACGTCATCTTTTCACCCCGTTCATGAAAATTTAAGCACCACATTTATAAATAATGAAAATGTTTGTCTTTTGTATTCCTGCAGTTCTTGCTGTGTCATGATTCAACATTATATAACGTTAAGTTTCTGAGCTCATTACTTCAGATTAGCCTCCGTTACATAACCGCATATCTAGGCCTGAGAATGATTCATTTTTTAAATCTATTCATGATTCTGATTATAAAGAATTTCGTTTTAATTTGAGTACATCAAGTTTAAAAAAAGACTGGTGCCCTTCAGACGCAGCCTGATCTCCAGCCAATAGATTTAATAATTTTGTGTAATTTAAGATATTTTAGGAATATTTTAAGATGATATTCCAGCAGATGTTTTACAGACTTTTACATGTGTTGTGTATTCATCAGTCTGTGAGGTTTTATTTCGATTTATTTGCATTTTGCTTAAAGCCCCAATATGTAACTTTTCAGTTTTGGTGCGCTTTGGTGCCAACAGCAGGTCTTTGACTGCATCTGCACTGTCGTAAAACGGTTACACTTCCCATCTGAAACAACGTGCATTTGTTTACAAGCAGAGGGTGAGGAAGCCGGTATAGACGCCGTGAGAAGATAAAGAACCATGTCGACTCAAAAGGTACAGTAATATTACCAGATTTTGATAAAACCTGGATGTCTGCAGTCCGATGTTTAGTATGAGTATTCAACTGTTACCATGACATCTATAGGCCGTAGATAAATAGCTATATGTATAGATGCTAGTTATCGGTTTGTAAGGTTATAAACTTTTTGGAGAAAACCTAAGATGGATATATTTATCTATTTATTTGCAAACCGGAGACATAACTTGTGTTGACTTTCTGCTCCCGGTAAAGCTGCTAAACGTGAGACGATGACACCGGAAATGATGCAGCCTCACGTTATGTCTAAATCTGTTATACAGAATCTGCAAGGATTTATGACGTTGCTGTCGTTTAGTTAGCTGCAGACACGGTGAGAGTGAACAGAGAAAAGTTGAACTGACCGTTTGACCGGATCACGTGTATTCCCGACTCGGTCCGTACGGATCACAGATCAACTGTGTGCTGTAGCACTAAAAGTAAACAGGTGTGCGTGGTAGCTCGCGCTCCGGTGTGTGTGTGATTGTGTGTTTGTGGTGCAATGTATGTTGGTCTGTCTCAGCGTGCCCTGCGATGACAGCAGAGAGAGGAGCAGGGAAAAGTAGCTGCAGCTAGGCTACGTCAAACGCGCTTAATACTCAGTTTATTTTTTAATGACTTTTTGATAAAACATTTACCCGCCTTGTGGCGGATAGCCCTCAGAAAATTACTCGCCAAACGGAAAATCTACCCACATTTGGCGCTTGGCGGGTGTTAATTTCGGACCCTGTTCTCACTCCTTGTAGACAGTCATGACTCAGAGACACATTTACACAGGATAGACTGGAATACTGATATATTGAGGTGGAACATGTCGCACATTCTTTCTTTGAGTGGATAATGTGCTCAATCGATTACTGTAATAACATTATAGTTCCTTTATTACTCAGCCCGCTTTAGATTCAATTATTTATAACAGTCTGTACTGAAACATCAGCGGTCATAAAAGGTTTAACAAATGTAATTTCCCTCGAAGAATAAAATAAGAACAGACAGACGTCAGGTTCAGATATGTTTATAAAAAGGGAAACCAGTGTGAAAGAAATGATAGAAAGAAAGCAGGTAAATAAAGAGATGGTGCAGAATTAATCCAAATCCAAGACGCTCTGAGGAAGATTTGTTTGAGGGACTTCTGGTTCGTCACATCCGACCAGAATGAGAATAAACACTCTGATGTTTCTGAAATGAATCATACTTACTTCTTATTTCCCTGTATTATTCCAAGCGGATTGAATTAGCCTCATCCTGCTGCCCTGCTTCTCTCCAAATGTAGCATTCATGATTCTGGAGCTCTCAGCTTGTTCTCTCACACACACCGAGTGTAAATAGGAGGAAATAGTTCCTTGGCAAGCGGCCGAAGAAGAGACACAAAAAACACAAGAAACCAAGAAAGGTTTCTGTTTTGTACTTTCACAGTCTTTTGAAGCCTAGAAAGGATGAAATAATTCTACCTGGTACATCTGTATTAAAGGTACAAACACAGAACTTAGGCACCATGTTGATCCAACCTTTGGCGCTAACAGCCGAGTGACGTCTGTGTGTTCGAGGAGTCAACAGGATGGGGCAGGTGTGTGATGTTAATGGAGATGTGTTTGTGAGCAAGCTGCAACCTCTGGCGTTGCAAAATGAAGCAAATGTAGATGTTAAAAAAAACAAAACAACAGTTTCTCCTAAAGTGAGTCTATCCCCATTTGGTCCCATATTAAAACACCCATTCTCTACAGCTCATTTCTTTATTGGACAGGGGCTGGATTGTCTGACAGGAGGGCGTGTTGTAGCTGTTAGTGAGGAGGCTAAGCTTCACTTTAGCTAAATCTTGAAGCTGTCGTCTTTGTTCGTGTTGCTTGCAGCGCTCGCTTGTCGATGGGCGAGATGTTCACTCATCTCCACCTCTCTGTCTGCTTCTAGATGAGCTGCAGGTTAGATGGAGTCATGATTTCCAATATGGCGACCTCCATCGATGGGCCTCAGTACTTCTCTTTAGTTACTAATGGTTCAAGTCACTAAGGCTACGTCCATGTTTTATACAGACGATGAAGCAGACACAGCAGACTTTATAGCCCACTGTAAAAAGTCTGGGTGACCTCGGGGTGTTTACAGTGAGCGGAGTGGACAGGTGATGACTTTGTTCACCTTGAGCGGAGTGTCTCTGCTTTATACTCTTTACTGCTCGTCTCAGTTGTCTGTATTATGTAGTTGATTGTGTTAAGAAACAACCTCATATGAAGATTTCTCTTCCTCCTGAATACTTTCCAGGCGACCCCCCTCGTCCAAACCAAACTGAGTTTTTGGAGTTGTGAGATTGAGTCTGACTGATAATCTCCTCCTGTAAGGCACGTGTGAATAAGGGTTGTCATGATACCAGGATTTTAAACTTTTAGACAATACAAGTAAAAATCAGACACTACAGATATCTGTTTCGATACCATGGCAAAAAAAAGAAGTCCTGGGCACTAAATATTGGGTCATTGGTTGTTTTTTGATCTCCTGCACACTCTTAAATTCCCCAAATAATTTGTTAGGGTTAGGGTTATTTGTGCAATTTAGACCGTAGCCTTTTTCACATTGCAATTCCGCACAAAGCCGAAACGAAGCTCCTCCGTCATTATGACATAACGCGATCATCACGATCACCCCCCATCATGCCTCTGTGACAAAATATTGAGAGGGAAACGTCAATATGGTACCTTGAAACAGCGGAGTGAGTAGGGCTACTGTCTCCTCTTCTGCTCTCTGTGACCGCTAAACAAATGTTTTCATCTTTGAGACGCTCAAAGGACTTGAGAAACGTGTAGGTGTAGACAACCTGTGAATTTGAATGGACCACCACAGCGCTCTCTCTCTCTCTTCACTTGCAGCAGCTCTGGGTTAAAATGTGAGTGATCGGTCATTTATTTAGGGGAACTTTTAGAACCTATCGGACTGTAACAGGTGTTATAGCAAGTCCGATAGCTTGTGTGTGTAAGGGGCGAGGGAGAGAGAGAGAGAGAGAGAGATCTGATGGAAATCTGCATTAGTTCATGAAACACTGATTCCTTTAATTTGAATATCTGGAGGACATCAGTGAGCTCTTCTCAAACCTGATTATCAGGGTTAGGATTAGTTCATTGTATCCCCCAGTGTCCCCCCTGGCTCTTCCAGCTGTAACTAAAAGAGGGCATGATGAGGGCAGACATTACTCACACTGTCCCTTCACTCTGAACAAAACCTCAGTGCCACCATTACTCCTAACGTGCTGAATGTGATACTCCCTGACGGAGGCTCATTCATCTCTAATGAAAGAATCTGTTTCAGCCGTTTCTCTGCTTACCAAACCCCCCCACCCCCTCCCCCCCCCAGCCTTTTTTGGAGGGGAAGTAGTCGAGAAGTTTAAAATAATATTGTTGGGATGAAAACTGATGCTGCAGTTCCTCAATCAATCACGTTACCCGATCAGTCTTGAAGAACTTAATTTGAGCGTCAGGATCCCTGATGAGGACTCAGTCCGTCAACAGAAGATCAGAGTGAATCCCAGAGCCGGTAGGAGACTCGATACGGACTGGATGAAAACATGGAGCGCCTCGGACAGCACCTGGAGCTTTATGTAAGAAGGGCTGTCAAACGATTACAATAGTTAATCACCAATAATCACATTTTTAATTGCATGTTTGAAATTCCATTATTTGGCATTTCAAAATAAAATATTTCAGCTTTTATTTTGAATGTTTTTACTGTCTTAAGCTGAGAGTACTTTGCTTGCTGTGTGCTTTTATTTTGAAATATAGTAAGGCCCTGCTGGTAGATGGAAGGTCAGGACAGAAACAGGAAGTGGTTAGGGATCACAAACTAATGTCAAACCCGATCCCTAAATGACTCGGTCTTGGTCTGGTCCTGGTCTCGGGGTACTCTGGTCTCGGGTGTGTCTTGGTCTTGATCAGTGTGGTCTTCATTACAACACTAGCTCTAGGGCGTTAGTAGACAGGGAACATCCCGAGTTATAATCGCCATTCTTTGTTTATCATATCGTTTTTGTCGCGATAATAACAAATAAGGTTTTGTATGTGATTTTAAATGTAAACAGGTGTTATCCACAAACAGGAGGCCATGTTGTGTTGTGATTGACTCCGCCCCCTGAGTGTGTTAACAGTCTTTGATTCCCTCTCTGTCTGAATGAACTCGCTGTGTTTATGTTGTTGTTTCAGATCGCAGAGCCGTGGTTATTATTTATTTTCACACCAGACGTGTCCTTAAAAAGAAAACGGATTCAGTATTTAATGTTGTGTGAAGGCATGCGGCCGCAGCTCTGGTTGGTTACATTAAACAAGCGTCTGCGTCTCACTCTCACTTATTTGGAATGAGAAACACTTTGGTGCGACTTTGAATGGAGTTGATGTGAAGTAATTATTAGCCGAAGGAAGCCGGCGGCTCGGCCTGTGTGTCTGAAAGCAGCAGGGCGCTCCACTCTCTCTCTCTGCTGCTCCTGCCCTGCAGAGTGCCGCTGCATGCAGGTCAGTGTACTGCCCGTATTTGTCATAGTGACCTCTTTCTGTGTCTGCAGCGCCGCTCTTACAGAAATGTGAACAGACAGACTCTGGGTGTGTGTGCAGAATCGAGCCCCCCGCCGCGTGCTACCTAACATCCACATTAATATTTCACAGCGAGTTTGAGCACCTCGCCTTGTGTGTTTGAGGGGCGTGCGTCTGGATGAAGAGCAATGACGCTCCACTTTTCTTTATTTCAGAGCAGGACAAAAACAAAGGATGGGAAATCTCTTCCGAATAACAGCAAACAGGTTTTTTCATTTTCTGTTGCTTTAATCTCAAAAGACTCCTTACTCTTAATTTCCCATAAAGCCGTTTTTTTTCGCTGCTTTCTTTTGAAGTCTGTTTTAAATATTTATAAGTGGTATTTTGGCTTAATTCAAAGTGTACACAGCGGAGATGAAACAGGGAAAGTTTAGTTTCAACGAGCTGGAACAATCTTGCAGACATCTTTGCTTTTCTTTGCAGCATTTCCGCTTCATTAGACGCTGCCTGTATCCGGCCTGAACGTGAGATGAAGAAAATAAAATGTAAACCTGGAAAAAACCTTAACCGGAATGTTAATGAATTGTTTTCTGTCTTTAACACCCTTTGTTCCCATCTGTTCATGGCGTGTGGTTGTCAGACACACAAAGGTATGAACGTTGACGCACAGAGCAGTCGACCTCGTGCTCGTTAGTTCCCCAGTTGACTTTTTCATGTGGTAGAAAACTCCACGTTTTGGTGAAGTGTAGACAAGGCGTAAACCACAGGAACTATTTTAGGTGGAGGCGGCGGTGAAGGACTTGCGCCATCCTGCCATTTCTCTGCCTGACTCATCATCACCAGCTCAGGAAATAAACGGCTGTGTGCCTCCACCAGCAGCAGATGGTTTCCCAAATTCAGCAGCCACTCCTTGCTCTTTTAATAGCCAAATTAATTTGATGTCAATCTTTTTTTTCCAAGGACATACGGACATCTGAGTGGTTGGTTTCTTGCCAAAATGACAGATTCACCAGAGAGGCAGAGAGATCCACCAGATGTGACCAAACTGAGCCGGTTTGGCTGCTGATTACATCACTTCCTGCTCAGCAGAGACACTAATCTGCACCAAAAACCAAATTACGGAGTAATCCTTCAGTTAGACTTTAATGCTGCTGTTTAGCCTTGGATACAAGAAGGAGCATTTTACTAAATGTCAGGGTAAAGGAAGCTTTGGTGAGTTCAGCTCGACTGAAGCTTCTGTGAATATTACTGATGTTAAAACTTTAATGTTAAATCCCCTAGACACCTGACTCCAAACTAAAAATCTGTGACATCAAAACTTAACGTGTCATTAAGCTTCTACAAACGCTCATAAACTGTTTGGAAAATCAGCTTTGTGTAGTGTTGGTTTGTTGGAAAAGAAACTTAAACTCAAGACGAGTGAACAGCGGAGGTGGGCGGGGCGACTCTAGCTGAACTGTTGGCGCTCAGCAGGCAGAGGGAGGCAGGACACCGCTCTGGGGGTTAGACGACGCCTGGAGCTCTCCGGCATTGGGGCTAGAGCGCAGCATGCGGTAGTGCCTTTGCACGACTCCGGCACAGCTCAACAAAACGTTTGGAAGGTAACTTCTTACACTTTTAGAGAGTTGATATGATCAGATCATACATAAAATAATCAGAAGCTTTTTGTGGATTTGGGATTCCAGGGCCTTTAAAGCGTTGTAAGAGAAACAATCAGCTCTCAATCATCATTTTGGCAAGGTTTACTAAACGATACCTGTCCAAAATAACACGCCCAAAAATGCTACCATACTCGAAAGACTACTTTAGGTTAGTCAGCTCACCTATACGCGGGGCACCGGCGGCCTGATCGCACAGGACGACTTTTAGAGCGACGAGCCCAAGCTTTGTCTTTGAGTTCAGTTTTGTTTGTGGTAGTTGGATCCCATAAGACACGGCTGGTTTCTAAAACAAGTCCATGGGAGTGGGTCATCTGTCAGGTCGACAGCTTCCAATTAGGCGTCCATACGGGTCCTCCATCAGCTGCCACTTCACCTGTCTTATTACGTCATTTAAAGCGACAGAGCACCGCTCTGAGCGCACCTCAGGAATGGTGCGTTCAAGACTATCGGACAATCCAGTAAACACAGCTTAAACCCATTCTCTATTCTCCGCATGAAAACCAGTCCAAAGTAATTAACAAAACAGACAGATAAGGATGAAGAAGAAGAACCTAACTGTTTCCTAACAGCAGCAACTCAATGAAGCCTGTTTGTCCGCCCATGTTTACATTACTGCTGGTGGTTAAGAGGCAAACATCTTAACTGATGACATTCAAATAAATAATTAAAAGTCAAAGTCAGGAGAGGTGAGGGAGCATTGCCAATGTTTATGGTTTACCAAGAACCCGTCAACTTATGAGGAGTACAAATATATAACCAGGTACGAGTTGTTTTTTTGACCCAGAAACATTAAAGGAGCGATATGTAACTCTGACACCTATTGTTTAAAATGGGTACTGCAGTCCAGATTCTAAACATTGTAGAGAGCTGTCTCCCCCCGCCCCGTCCTCTCTTGAGTCGATGCTCACACAGGTTGTCATGTGGTGGACACTGAAGCTTCAGTGTTTATCCAGCTCTGCATCAGTCTGTTAACCTTTCTGTGTTCTAACCTCTCTCCATTTTTCAAAAGTATCTCCAATACTGATCCTAGTTTGAGCACGTTTCTGCTCGTGGAGCTTATTAGAAACATGCAGAGGCTTTTTAGGTCGGGTACAATCACTTCTATCTGAACCAGTTCTCTTGCCCGCTTCCAACCCTGCAACACCTGTTGACCTGATAACTGCTCTCATATCTGGCAAACCGAGCAAACGTCCGTGTGGAGGTGCCTTAAAACCGCCTACCTTCTCTGGTCCAAACAAATCCAGAGCATTCAGGACCAGAATCTAAAGTTAGAAGGAGGACATACTGGCTGCTGCATTGTTGTCAGAGAAACCAGCACTTCAACATAACATGTTTCCTTAATGTTTGATCATATAGTAAGGTCACTTTATCATGCAGTTTATATTGGCTCTACAGGCGATTGATCAGGTCTGACTTCTCTCTATCTGCGTGAGCGGCGATAAAACCTGACTTTCCTTCATCAGTTCAGCCCGGTCCTCCTCCTCGCCTCTTCTTCCTCACGGCTCCTCGGGACTGAAATGACCTTCCCACTCGAGTCCGAACAGAACAGTCGCTCTCATCTGAAAACTCATCTGTTGGAGAAGTACCTCCTGTCCTCGTCCTCTTCCTCCTCAATCATCCTCCCTTCTCCAGTTTCTACTCTCTCCTTCATCCTGCAGTAAAAATAAAAAGAAACGCTCCTCTTCTCTCGTTTCCTATTACTTCTCTGTTTCTCCCCCGGTTCACTCAACAAGACGCCAGCCGTGCTTTAATCTGAACCTTTTAACTTTGTAAAGCTGCTTGAAGAGACACTATGATTTGTTTCATGTACACTGTGCTGAAGGACAGGAAGTCTCAGATCCCCCGAACTAAACGTAAAAGTAGATATCGATAATCTATCAGGTTTACATTGAAGAAAACGTTACAGTGACCCTCGTTTCAAAAGGTCATAAATCCATGTTCAAACTTTATGATGGAAAGAAAGATTTTCCAATTAATGTTTTCAACCTTTTTCCCAATAATTAAGAACTCCATCCATCCATTGAACAGTTTCATCCTTCTATCCATCCATCATCCAACTATCTGTCTATCAATAAATCCAAATCAAACTTTTCCATCCATCCATTTATCCATGTTATTAAGCATCCGACCAACCATCCATCACCCACCTATCATCCAATAATACATTTCATCCACTAATTATCCATTTATCGATAAATCAATCAGTCCACATTTCTGTGAATGTTTCATCGTCAGCTAGTCAAGGAATTCCCAAACTTTTCAGCTCGCGACCCCAAAAGTAACGTTGCTATCAACTGGGGACCCCCATTGTCCTTGGAAGTGGTTAAAACGTTTAATTATGTGCACAACCAGGCACACTATTACGCCTATCCAAATAGTGGCATCAGAACAGCACAAATGAACACAAATGCCCAAACACGTAATCTTATTTTAGATAGAAGAAAAAGACCTTTAATGTCTTGAACTACTTTTTGTTTATCTTCATAATGAAGGCTATTAAGTAATTAATTTAATGATTAGTCAAATAGACAAGTGGAGTCCTGAATAGAGCAGAACATGAGCCGGATGTTTCTACATGGATGTAAAAGTCGTAATTATAACTGAGAAGCAGAGTGTCAGTAACTCAGTCCACCAGAGATCGCATTTGATGGATAAAATTACTCTGGGTTAATTTCCTCCATATTTCTGCTCGTTGTCATGGAGACCAAGGATTGCAATACCACCGGAAATGGTGTGGGCAGTGTATGCAAACCAGACCAGCCGAACACAACAAAGAAGAACACTTTGGAACTGTTTGAGCTTTGATTGGCAAGTTGGTTAGCTCTCCACGGATCAGAGGAGCTGGGCGGAGATTGGACGGGAATTGAAAGTCAGTTGGATGGCAGCGATGAAGAAGTGGAGGTCTGTGGCAGACGGCGCCCTCTAGTGGATGCATTTTTTAACGTCTAAACAAACGTAAAGTACGGGTGGGAGAATATGGGTAATGATGGATATATTGCTAAAATCTACGTTTCTATTTTAACACGTAAAGGAGGGATAAATGATCCCCCCGCTCCACCCTCGCCTCCTTGGTTGCCCCCCTCCCTGCATCCTCTCCTCCTTGGTCCCCCCCCCCCCCTTGGTTACCCCTCCACCCCTCGCTCCTTCTAAGTTTCCCACAGTTCCCTGCTTCACCTCTTGAACTCAGCCAGCAGCCGAGGAATGGAGCAGGGGGAACGGCAGGAATGTAGCTCCCAGTCTGAGCCAAAAGCACAAAACAGGGAAGGCAGAACTCACAGGCCACGCCTCCTTCGAGCCTGAGCCACATTCTGGTTGGCTCCATTCAGTAGGCTGACCACAAATTTTCCCTCCTTATTGGCTGCTTTTCAATCTTCACTCCCCGCTGCTCTTCGGGCCTACCGGAGCGCTGTCATGCTTGTGTGTGTGTGTGTGTGTGTGTGTGTGTGTGTGTGTGTGTGTGTGTGTCTGTGTGTGTGTGTGTCTGTGTGTGTGTGTGTCTGTGTGTGTGTGTGTGTGTGTGTGTGTGTGTGTGTGTGTGTGTGTGTGTGTGTGTCGACCGACATCACCGTCTTCAGCCCACGTCTCTGCAGGATGATTATTCTGTAGCTCGGTACTAAAGTTGTTAAATGGTCGATACTTAAACACTTTCAATACCACAAGTTTTAAAACAATATAGTCTCTGTAGTTTTAGGATCCATGATATCGAGAAGTAACGAAGCGATGAAAAATTAACACGAATCAGGAGTGGAATGAATCCACCAGAACGTGCAGACTAACTCCTGCACACGGTCTAGATCGCACAAAAACATGTTCAAGTGCAACTTAGAAAGTGTGCAGAAGGTTGTCTGCTGTTTTTCTTTCTGTGCTTATCAATGAGTGTGGGGGGGGGGGGGGGGGGGGGGTCGTTTGATTTTTACTGGAATCATTCTGAAGTTTAAAAATCTGGTATCATGACGACGGTTCTCAGGTTGTAGATTCACATTTGTAACTTCTGTGCAACATTACTGAAGCTACCACTCACACACACACACACACACACACACACACTCCATTACTGCAGCATTATCATCCCTCATAAAACGCGTGATGTTAAAGTATATGAGGCAGGAAGTAGGGTTATTGTGATGCTGCTTGTTCTGTGAATTGAGGCTAAATCTGTGGCTAAAGGCTAAGTTTGTACCCGGCTATTCTTAGACTGCTCTTCATCGTACAACCGAGGATAATAAAGATAATTCAGGCCGGGTCATCGGGGACGTCAGCTGCGTTTAGGTCTCTCAGAACAAGCTGAAGTATCAAAAGCAGCAACGTTACAAGGCAACACAGAGAGAGGAGTTCAGAGGTCAACACGAAGAGATGAGGTCATTAAAGGGATACTTCACCTGTTGAAACATGAATCTGTATTGACATTGGGTCATATATGTAGTAGAAATGAGAATTTTGAAGCTGGTGCCTTCTTGACCGAGAAAAGACAGAAAGTGTCTTTTTGGCTCATGAGGATTAAAGACAACAATTCCCAGAATGCACCGCAGGCCACTCCCATTGATCTAGAGAGCACCGCCTACCAAGCTAGCTACTACCAGACTGAGGCGAAATTAATTTCACACACAAATTCTAGTGAGGAGTTATGGGCGTGTTGAAAACATGAGGAACTAGCTATGTAGTTTCACGCCCGCTAACCAAAGGAGCCTCCGATGACGCAAAATGACGATTTTCATGTGCTTTGGACACACACAGTGGAAAACGAGGGCGGGATGCATGACCATTCTAAAATACTACCAGGTTTCTAAAGATACACAGCCTAATGCAAATGGGTGAAGTATCCCTTTAAAGAGAGAGGGGGTCATTAAGGAGAGAGGAGGTCTTTAAAGAGAGAGGGGGTCATTAAGGAGAGAGGAGGTCTTTAAAGAGAGAGGGGGTCATTAAGGAGAGAGGAGGTCTTTAAGGACAGAGGAGGTCATGAAGGAGAGAGGAGGTCTTTAAGGAGAGAGGAGGGCATGAAGGAGAGAGGAAGTCATGAAGGAAAGAGGAGGTCTTTAAGGAGAGAGGAGGTCATTAAGGAGAGAGGAGGTCTTTAAGGAGAGAGGAGGTCATTAAGGAGAGAGGAGGTCTTTAAGGAGAGAGGAGGGCATGAAGGAGAGAGGAGGGCATGAAGGAAAGAGGAGGTCTTTAAGGAGAGAGGAGGGCATGAAGGAGAGAGGAGGTCATGAAGGAAAGAGGAGGTCTTTCAGGAGAGAGGAAGTCATGAAGGAGAGAGGAGGTCTTTAAGGACAGAGGAGGGCATGAAGGAAAGAGGAGGTCTTTAAGGAGAGAGGAGGTCATGAAGGAAAGAGGAGGTCTTTAAGGAGAGAGGAAGTCATGAAGGAGAGAGGAGGTCATGAAGGAGAGAGTAAGTCATGAAGGAGAGAGGAGGTCTTTAAGGACAGAGGAGGGCATGAAGGAGAGAGGTCATGAAGGAAAGAGGAGGTCTTTAAGGAGAGAGGAGGGCATGAAGGAGAGAGGAAGTCATGAAGGAAAGAGGAGGTCTTTAAGGAGAGAGGAGGGCATGAAGGAGAGAGGAAGTCATGAAGGAAAGAGGAGGTCTTTAAGGAGAGAGGAGGGCATGAAGGAGAGAGGAAGTCATGAAGGAGAGAGGAAGTCATGAAGGAGAGAGGAAGTCATGAAGGAGAGAAGAAGTCATGAAGGAGAGAGGAAGTCATGAAGGAGAGAGGAGGTCATTAAGGAGAGAGGAGGTCTTTAAGGAGAGAGGGGGTCTTTAAGGACAGAGGAGGGCATGAAGGAGAGAGGAAGTCATGAAGGAAAGAGGAGGTCTTTAAGGAGAGAGGAGGTCATGAAGGAGAGAGGACGTCTTTAAGGAGAGAGGAGGTCATGAAGGAGACAGGAGGTCAGAGGACTCACAGAGACGTCTTGTTGTCACTCGTGTTATTGCGTCTGCAGAGTGGTTAGAGGACGGTTTGTATTCCAGCTGATTCATAAATTAGAGACGGGCCATCAGAGAGAAGTCGCTCGACAACATGACCTCTATATTTGAGAGGTCGTTTTAAAGGCTGGGTGGAAGTCAGACGCTCTTTAATGTTTGTGGTGAAACTCATTCAGGAGAGAAGAATCACTGCTCTCCTGTTCAACGTCATCCCAACACCTCCTCTGTTGTGTTTTATAATAATAGATTTTATTTGTAGTGCTTCAGAAGTAAGAAAACATCATCCAGAGCGTCAATGAGCTAAACTTTAGTTTTATGAATGCAGGAGGCAGACAGTGATTTATAATTCATTAGATTTTATAGACAATAAATGATCATCTCTGAGTCCAAAGTTTGACTCCGGTTTGCTCATTTTGTCTAATGATGGTGATGAAGGCCTCCTTCACATGCTGCTCGTACGTAGAGCCCGACCGATTAACCAGCCGGCCAATAAACCGGATGATATTAGAATATCCAGTGACCATCGACTAATTTGATCCCAGATGTGCGGCGATATTTCTCGATTTATTCACCAGTCAAAAATCATTTCAACTGAGTTTCATTGTTTTGAGTTTACATGAGTTCATTTGACCTCCTTCGGTTCGGAAACTCGGCTCTAGATTGATTCTTTATCCGTTTTGAGTTCAACTTTCTGAATCTGATGACGGAAAAAGAAAGAAGTCATGTTAAGATCTGCCACTTGGCTGTTGACACAGGTCGTAAACATGACAGGAACCTGCACGCACACATCGTGGTCGAGTTCAGATTAAAGCTGGTGTGTCACTTTGTCTTCTGCAGCCCTCCTCACAAAGCGATGCTCACGACTCTTTTTCTCTCTCATTGTCTGAATTCCTGCAGATTTAAACACTGCTGATTAAATGGTGTGAATGTTTTACACATTCTGCGTTCAAGCAGCCAAACGCTCCCGCTTCTCGGCGTGCCAGGAGGCGTTGTGTCACAGGCAGCGGCGTTTACAGTAGATTCATTAATCATGTTATTTATTTGACTAATGTCATGGCGAAGAAACAAACTGTTGGATCAGGAGGCTCCGGACTTGGATGGGGGGGGGGCTTGTGGGGCGGGCCGGGCTGCAGTCCGGAGGCTCCGCTCGGGGTTCTTTTTCCTGCTCTGAGGAGAGGTGTTCGGTCAGAGCCAGACTCCTCCGCTCATCTGCATCTGATTTGAATTTCCTGCTTGCATAATTCCCCCGTTAATGTGGCGCTGCTCGGCACTGCCACAGCTGTTTTGCCTTTCCTGCCTGGCTCTCCTCACACAGCCGAGAAAGGGGAGGGGGGGGGGGGGGTGAGGGGGGACGGAGAAAAATGTTTAAAAGGAAAAAAAAAAAATCTGCAAGTCATGTGGTGCAAAAATACAGTACAAACAACGTGTGATCCCCCGGAGAGGACGGAGGAAGAGGAATGGAGTCAAACACACCCCCTCGCCCTGCCTCACCACCCCACCCACCCACCCCTCCCTCCCTCCTCCTCTCTGCATGTCACAGCACCACACCCCCTTCTCCAGAGCCTCACTGAGCATGTGCAGTGATGAGCCCCCCCTCCCCCCCCACTCCTCGTCCTCACACAGCCCCCAGCTCTGCCATGCTTGTCCTGTAATTGGTTGGTAACAGCACCACGTTGCACCAGGCGGACTTCAACCAGCCGCATTAGTCTGTTTACGCATTCACAGCCCTATTAGAGGCTGTTTGTTTGCTCATTAGCAAACCCGAGCTGGAGTTTGAACCCTGACACAGCCGCTCTAATCGCTAAAAAATCGTAGAACATGGGGGAATTTATGCCGGTGACGTTGGCAGCGAGAGATGTTGACAGCTGACGGGGTTTCCATGATAATCTGGCACCTGTGGTACAGTTTGTCCTGAGCGCCTGCAGATTAAATCCTGTGTTTAAAAAGGTCTGAACACATCTGAAAGCATCCAAGTCTAAAGCCCAAATACGTACCAAGCATAAACCAATAGATTCAGGGGTTGAATGTGATTCTTCTCGACAGGATGTGTGTTTTTAGATTAAGTCAGATATGAGATCTTGGTGCCGTCTGTACCCTGCATGCTGTCTGACACTCTGCAGAAATGTTCCACTGTTGAAATAATGAACCTCCTTCTGTTATTGATCTTGTGTTGCCCATTTGTAGGATCTGATGTGACACAGTTCTGACACGTTTATCTTTTTAATTCACTCAAAAGTCTAATTTTAGTCCACACTGGAAGTATCCACGTACTAATTGTGAGCTCGGGCTCTCAGCAGGTTTTACTGCAGAATAAAAAAACGTGGTGAATCTTATTTAATGCCAAAGTAAACGAGGTTTGTGTAGTTCTAAAATAGATTATCAGAAATAATCAACCCCAGATTCAAATCCTTTTACATTAAAGTCGACCTATTCTCCCAATCCCCGTTTTTAAACTGTCTTACTCCCAATTTCCGCGCGCTCTGTGCACGCCGTGCTTTATCAGCGCCACGGTTTTGCTCCGTCCATCAAAGTTTAAGTGAGCAATTTGTAACTATGCCCTAGTGTTTAAAATGGGTACTGCAGTCTAAATTCTAAACATTGTAGAGAGCTGTCTCCCCCCGCCCCCTCCTCTCTAGAGTCCATGCTCACCCAGGTTGCCATGTGGTGGACACTGAAGCTTCAGTGTTTAGCCAGCTCTGCATCGATCTGTAAACCTTTCTGTGTTCGAACCTCTCTCTTTGGATTGAGGCCTGAGTATAACGGTTGCAATCGTGCTGTTTGAATGAGACGGAGAGGATGATTTGTGTTTGTGTGTCTGTGTGTTTGTGTGTTTGTGTGTGTGTGCTGTGTGTGTGTGTGTGTGTGCTGTGTGTGTGCTGTGTGTGTGTGTGTGCTGTGTGTGTGTGTGTGTGTTTCCAGGTCAGTCACAGCTGTTGTGTCTGTTTTTTATTACTTTCTCAGCAGGTGGGGACGAGGACTCCCCCCCCCCCCCCCCCCCCCCCCCTCTCCCCTCGTCTTTATTCAGCTCGTGGTTTCTTTGTGGCGTCCTGTTATTAGCTCGGCCGAGCGCCGGTCATCCCGACATATTGAGACGTCTGAGGTTATCCTGCATCAATAAGCGCGCAGGAATTCACCGCTGTCCACATCAGTAATGAAATCTGTGGCGTTCTTGTTATTCAGCGCCGGTCGTTGTGATGGCGTGCAGTCAGAAAGGGATTGAGCTCGGAGAGGAGCTCTGATGGTCACGTTACGTCTGTGCGGGACGCCAAGAGAGCACGAGAACATTTCTACAGTTTGTCATATTTTACACATTTATTAGATTTAGTTCTGAGCCGAGATCTTTTAGATCCAGATGTGCGACACCTTTTGTTCTTACCACCCATATGAGCGGCTGTGGCTCAGTGGTCGAGTCATCGTCTCTCAACTGGAAGGTCGAGGGTTCGATTCCCAGCTCCTGCAGCCACATTTCTTCCCAAATCTCCATTTATCTTAAACATGCTTCATGCAGAGCGACCGAGGATCGAATTCGTGCAGCTTTAAACACTCTCTCTCTCTCTCTCTGATTTCATTAATTCATGGTGAGCTGTTTGTCTCTCGTCACGTCTGATGCTTCAGTAACAGTGTACAGTGTGTCCAAAAACAAGCAGATGCAGAGTTTCTCTCGTCTTCCGGTGTGATGTCACGCTGAGTCTGTGGAGCGCGTCCCCGACAATTTAACACTCGTTAAAGGCTTAATATGCGATTTTTCACACTTAAATATAATAGAAATCAAATATATCCTCTGAAAATAACTCTGTGAGTCATGACTGTCTACAATGGGTGTGACATCCGAGTCCCGCTGTCTGTGATGCTTTCCGAGCTTTCCTAGCCGTAGCTTCACTTTGTTTACATGGACGGGACGGCCGGCCAGCTCGCGTATAAAAGTTGTTTAATTGAGGGACTAGAGAAAAGAAGAAGAACATACTGTACTGACCGCTTAATTGAATGTCACTTAAGCGTTTTTAGATCACGGTCATTTCGGGTAAATTTACATGCAGTGTGAAGATACGAGCATAATAAAGAGCGCTAGCATTAGCATGCCAACACAGCAATGCAGCGCGAGTTGTTTTGGTTTCATGCTGGTGCTCAAGGGCGACATCTGCTGGATCAAAAAATCGCATATTAAGCCTTTAAGAAGACGAGACGTTTGTGATGCAGGTTTTTAACCAATGGGAGCGATGTAGGAGAGCTTCTGGTCACGTCAACGAGACGTTCCTACTTTTATTAGTCTTTAAGTATTCCATTCATGCAGCAGCCAACCGCAGCAGGCGATCAAATCAGCTGTTTTTTATTCCCAGGTTAAGACTTCACGACCGACTGTAAACAACCATCTTTAGCTTTTAGCAGTACGGTTGTCACGATACAATCCTTTAAACTCAGGCGCTGGTTACACCACGACTGATTCGGCTTTGTGGTGTTACGGCCGTTCGATTACACGACAACGGCGTTCTGAGCGCTTGAAATCTGAAACTTTTGAAAACAGCGTCTCTGTCGTCGTGTGAACTGGAGACACGAGTGAGTACGTGGACTACAACAACAATGGGCGACTCTGTAGGCGACTTCTCGCGATGAAGACGATGTCGTTTGAATGTGAAGGCGAGTGATCAAAAATGTATCAAAGTAACGGACGTTTTGACGGCCTGGTTGACGGCCTCTGTGCTGCAGAGATTTGTGTTCGTGGATTCTTCTTCTCTTCTAATAATCATGGCGGCCCCATCAGAGTAAAAACTCCTCATGTTGATTTGAACACATTTACGTCCTCTTATGTCCAGTGTCTCTGTCGCGCTAAACCTGCTCAGTAAAGAGAAACAGCACTGATTGGAAGGTATTTTCATTCGGCTCAGGGGAGGGGGGGGCGAGGGGGGTTAAACCTTTGATAATCCGGTCAATTAAAAATTATTAGCTCCTAATGACCCGGTAAACGTTTAATCCTGTCGTTTCTGTGTGGTGGGAATAAATGTTTCCTTTCTGCTCATTTCTGCTCCTGTTTCACACGTGTAAAGGTCGCACGAGGTCAACAGCACGTCACCCATCTGTTCCTGCAGGGGGCGCTGGAGTCCCATCCATGGCGGTCTCCATGCTGGAAATGTTGATTCAGCCGTTTCACGTGCTGAGGGAGGGGAGGGCGAGTAAGGGGAGGGAGGGAGGGGGATGGAAGGAGGAGGATGGACGACGGACTTGTGTCCGATGTAGGTGCGACGTGAGGAAACCAGAGGGGTGGAGACTCTGGGTGGGGGAGCGGTCTCTTCGTTGACGTCTCGAGGGACCCCCCGTGGAGTGGTTTGGGATGACCAGGAGCGACGAAGGCGTGTGAGTGAGAACCTGCAAAAAGAAATCCTCCACAGATTCAGACTTCTAAAACAACAGAGCGTGTTTTTCAGAATCAGCTTTATTGGCCAGGTTTGCTAAAAAAAACACAAGTAATTTTACTTTGGTAAACTGTGCTCTCTTTGTACAAAGGTATAATATTAAATATCAACAATAAACACAAAAATAAACAAATAAGCAATGACTAATATGAACAAGGCTACATAGGATGATATAAGATAATAGTGCAGTGGTGAGTAGTGCAAAGATGCTGAAGTAAACATGAGGTAGTTTTTACAGTATTTACATTAAAAAGTGTGCGTATATGATAATTTAAATTAAATAATATATGTCAATTCTGCTAAGAGAATTGTTACATTGTATAAGTTCATTCACAGTAACAGTGTTCCAGGGTTACTTCACAGCGACAGGTCTGACACTCTGTGTTCTGTAACGCCTGCCAGAGGGGAGGAGTTTGAAAAATTTGTGTCCGGGGTGTGAGGAGTCTGCAGTGATGCTACCTGCCCGTTTCCTGGCACGGGACCGGTACAAGTCCTGGATGGGGGGGCAGGTCGACACCAATGATTTTTTTCTGCAGTCCTTACAGTCCGTTGCAGTCTGTGTCTGTCCAGTTTGGTTGCGGATCCAAACCAGACAGTGATGGAGGTGCACAGAACAGACTGGATTATGGACGTGTAGAACATGATCAGCAGGAGGATTGAAGCGGATCAATCAGCTGACTGTCTGTAAACAAAGATCCGTCTTTAATAGACCTCATTAATGAGATTCAGGCGAAGACTGACGGACGGCCTCCCCCTCGCCGCCGCCACTCACCATGAAAACACACAAAGATATTTCATTAAGGCCGAGCGGCTCATTTGCATGTTTTCTGAGCACTAATTAAGATATGCAAAATATCCCGGCGAGCGCCGCCGCCTCAATACGTTTAAAGAGACCCGTCGGCTCGGAGGTATGCATGGGGACTCGTCTCTCTCCTCCACATTCATGTGAGACGTAGAGCAGGTTTATCTGTGGGACTCTTTTAATATGAACACGGCGTGCAGAGAGGGGACACGGATGATGCAAAGAGAGTGTAAGCTCGCCCAGCGGAGGACATATGGACAGGACGGTCATCAGTCTGAGCGCTCATCATCAGGAATTCATCGACGAGGAGGGGGACCCACTACGAGATAACCAGGATGGTTTTGAGCCCGAGTAGAACTTCCTGTCAGACGTTCCTGAGGTGTGAGCCGCTGCTTCGGCGTCGGCGTGTGAATGTGTATGAATGGATGAGTTAATACTTAAAGGCTTGCTTCGTCCGCCACTTCCTCGTCGTTCTTTTTACGTCATGTCTTACCTCAGGAGACCCCCCCCCCCAGCCCTCCCCCCGCTCCTCTCTGACAGGGATACTCCCCCTGCTGTGAGGTGCATGTGTGCAAACGGCTCGACAGCAGAGAACAAATATTCTATTTTTTTTAATCTGTAATAGTTCAGTGATGAACTACACAAGTGAGAAACATACACACACACACACACACAGAGGAGCTGGATGGTGTCAGGTTGGTGATAGATTGAGGATGAGGTCAGTCCTGAGGGGGATCCAGACTCCGAGGAAAAGACCTCCCCTCTCTCTCTCTCTCTCTCTCTCTCTCTCTCTCTCTGTTTCATGCTGCGTGTGTTCCTCTGATGATCTCATCCACACACACACACACACACACACACACACACACACACACACACACACACACACACACACACACACACACACACACACACACAGAGTAAACACACACCTACACACCACATGCACTCATCCCATGGCGGGGGAAACACTGCTGGTGATTCCCTCTTAAAGGAGCCTCGTGATGTTTTGACTGAATATTCTCAGAAAGAAACTTTAGATTTTTTCTTATATTCTCTTATTATGTTTTACGTCCTGATAAGGTGATGAGTGATAACTCTGCTGGTTTCCTGTTGTGAAAGTGACGGCGGCTTTGTGTCGGGGTTCAGTTTTTGCCGTTGCACCGTGACCCTGACCCGTGATAGGTCGATAAACGGTGATCATGTTGGACGTGCAGTTTGAGGGTCGTCAGGGAAACGTGATGCGTCACTCCCAAACCATTTCTGTGTGATTTAATATCGGCACGTTTCAGATTTCCCTCGTTGCTGCAGCAGAATCTCGCTGTGTTGAAATCATGAAGGTCATAAAAAGACCGTTTGTGACTGAAAGAAAGTAAAATATAGAGTTTTAGTATTTAGTATAGATTTTTTACTTAATGGGAAAACATCCGGGCTAAAAATCCTGTTTTTATAAATTGTACATGATGATGAAAAGCGAGACGGGATACTCGGGCGATTGCGAAGTGTGCACGACGTGCAACATCGAAGATCGTGTGATTTCGATCACGTGACCCGGCTCATTTCAGGCTTCCACTTCTCCTGATTATATCCTGCTGCGGTCTCCCGTCAGCTCACTCTGTCTTTCTGCAGAATAAATACGAGGAGGCTGGAGGAGAAACTCCGGGTGAAGAGAGAAACATTCAGCTGTTTGTGTTCACACATGACGCTCAGCCAGGTGTGAAAACGTTACGTCACTAATCTACAATCACAGAGTGTCTGATCTTCAGGGGTCTTAGAAATCACCTTGTTTACATCGTCCCATCTGTCAACATGGAGGAGGCGGAGCTTATGACCTACAGTGTATTGCAGGCGGTCAGCAGGAGGAGGAGCGTGACAGAGACGGCGTCGTACTTTTTATCGTTTGTGTTCATAAAGTTTAAAACTGAAAGTGAAGAGTCCTCACCATCGTTAAACTGGCCTCGTGAGTGATCCAGGCAGGTTATTTTTTAAATATTAAAAAATGCTAAATATGTTTGTAAGATGATGTGAAATGAACATAAATCATTCTTTTGATATACTGTACAGCACACATCCTGCTGCTGATCCTCTCTCTCTCTCTCTCTTTGTGGCTACCCCCTCTCTCTCTCTCTCTCTCTCTCTCTCTCACACTCACTCTCTCTCTCTTTGTGGCTTCCCTCTCTTTCGCTCTCTGAGTTTTGGCACATGTTGCCACGGTAACCACAGCCTCTGTTTTTTTTCTTTTTTTGGCTAAGTTGTTTTGGTGGTGCAGTTTTGAAGGCCCACACCACTCCTTTATTTACACACACACACACACACACACACACACACACACTTACACACACACCTACACACACACACACACACACACAAACACACACCCCTACACACACACTCACCCCTACACACACACTCACACACACACACACACAGCAGTATCTGTGATTTCAAGCTCCTCGCGCTCCTCCGTTAACGTCCCTCTCTGCTTTCAGATTCCACAGGAGATTACCCAGAGTGCCGCTGGCCTGAGGCTCGCCAAGAAGAGCGAGGGAGCGAGAGAAAGAGGAGCACGTCCAGCAGTGATTTGCGGAGGAGGAGGTGGAGTCTCAGGAAGAGCCCCTCCTCCCTCGACTGAAGCCCCGCCCCCTCTGAGGAAGTGCAGTAAGTGGAGGCTTTTTATATTTACTTTTTAAGGCATAATGGTGGGACGAAGAGACCTCCCCCTCTGTCCCGTCTTCAGAGGTAGTAACAGAGGAGAGGCGGGATCAGCTGTGCCAGCGGGGGAGAACAGCGCTGTGTGTGTGTGTGTGTGTGTGTGTGTGTGTGTGTGTGTGTGCATGTATGACTGTGTGTGTATGTGGAGCTCCCGCTGTGCTGTGCTTGCTCAATGAAGAAACACTATGTGACCTCACAGACTGGGACGCCAATAACACCACAGAACCAATTTGAACGTACAAAGACGAGATGACGGCTGAGCTTAATTACGAGACTTTTGCAAATACAGCTGCCTGAAAAACGGGCTTTTAACTATAAACAGGATCATCATTGACATAACGTCCAGTAGAGGTCGTCACCTCTGAGGTCGTCCATGGGGGGGAAGCTACTCGCTGACATTATTCACAAACAGCAAAAACAGAATATCTCTCTTGAAATCCACGGGATATTTAAACATCTCGCGTTTGGTGTTTGTCCTTTATTAACGCTGTCCCGCAGGAAGTGGCAATTCGACAGACTGCAGTGTGTCTAGCTCCGCCCATTAGGGTCGGATCGGTGCACTTGGCACCACAACAGGAGGGTCGCAAAAAAGTAGGACTCGCATCAGTTATTTTGGTATCATTTGACCGTGGAAAGTAACACCGATAAATGAACGTCATGCTGTGATGTAGAAGAGACAGCGGCTGAAATGAGGGATTTTACTGACGCCAGTATCAGAGAAATAAGGAGCTACACATCTCACAACGCTACTCAACAGGTGTCCCAGAGTGACATCATTAATGGCTAAAATCACTTATTTGTGGCGCTGGTGGCGCAGTGGTTAGTGCGTGCGCCCCATGTATGGAGGCCATGATCCTCCAAGCGGGCGGCCCAGGTTCAAATCCAGCCTGTGGCTCCTTTCCCGCATGTCATTCCCCACTCTCTCTCTTTCCCTAATTTCTGACTCTATCCACTGTCCTGTCTCTCCAATAAAGGCAAAAAAAGCCCAAAAATAAATCTTTAAAAAAAAAAAAAATCTCTTATTTGACCTCAGAGTGTGAGATCTTACCGAGCGTATGAGCTGGAGTCACAGACGTTATGAAGCCGAGATGTGCATGAGATGTCTCGTCGTTGGATTCCTCTGATTCCTCTTAATCGTTTAAATAGATTCTAATGGCAACGTGGAGAGACTGTTTTAAAGCTGGATGAGATTCTGACGTCGTTAATGTGTTCCATATTTGTTGCTCCACAGGTGGTTGGTTAACGCAGATCATCTGCAGACCACCAAACAAAGACGTTTCCTGGTCATTAAGAGCGAGGACTTTCTGCGCCTCTCTGTTTTTAATCTGTAGTTTGTGTTTGGCTGCACAGCTCCAGTGATTTACTGACTCTCCTCTGCTATATGTTTCTGTTTTATTCTCTTTTACGACGTGTTCTTTTGGCTGCAATGATCAGCAGAAGAAGAAGAAGATTTCTGTTTTCTGTCAACGATGATTCATTCTTCATCCACTCTCTCAGATGTATCTGAAACATTTGTGAGCCGAGAGTTGTAATTTCTACATAGCAGCAGCCAGAAAGCGTCCCGATGTAAGCAGTCGGGCATCGTGTGGCTGCGTTCCGCAGCCAGCAGGTCAGAGGTCAGTCTTTATAGAAACAGTTTCTCCACCCTGAAGCTCGGGCCGGACCTGAACAGCTTGACTAATCGCAGCAGGAGACGAGGTGTTACTAAACCGAGATCTCGTGTCAGAACTGAAACCAGGAGAACGTCCAACAGCTCAGTGTGAAAACACACCTCGACTTTAAGTTTGAGTCCATAAAATGTGTGAGATGATACGACAGTTTAGTCAGGTTAACGTCGGCGTGGACGTCCTGCTGAGAGACTCCTCGTCTCTCTCTTGCTCTCTCTCTCTCTCTCTCTCTCTCTCTCTCTCTCTCTCTCTCTCTCTCTCTCTCAGAGAACATGCAGCTCCATTCAAAAGTAGGGAAAACAAACAGGACTCGTAAAGAGTGACGCCTGTAAACACGGCCGGTGTTAATCCCAGAGATTTGTTCTGCAGAAACGAGTCGGTCACAGGAGGTTCTGATCAGAATCTGCACAGGAGAAAATCCAGACCGTCAGAGGAGGGCGAGCAGAAGAACAACGAGAGGAGCAAAGTCGTGAAAGCTCACCTTCCCCCCCCCCCCCCCCCCCCCCCCACAGAGATCAGAGCGTTTCAGGTGTCACCAGATCGAAACGTCCGCACAACTCTTAAGTTTTTAACAACGCGATCAATGAGTATCCTCACCTCGGTCTGCATGAGGGAGACTCTTAGCGTTTCTTAAATGTCAGTATCGTCCACATTAATCGCTATTGCACACTGTCACCAAATCAGTGCAGCACCAGCTCAAACTGAGGTTCAGGCCGTCACAAATATCAGACGATATTTCCTCTGTTATCTGTCTCTGAAATGTCCTTTGTTCACATGTTGGTGAATCAGAAAACTTAAAATCCAACAAACCAGCACGTACTTCTGGTTCCTTTTGTCCCTCCGGCGTCCTTCAGTTCCTTCGACTCAAAGCAAAGAAAATGTGTTGAATCTCAAGGTCTCTGGAGGAACTTCTGGTCAATTCAAGCTGAATGTTTCTTCTTCTCTGCTTTTCTCTTCTGTGTTTAACCACAAATATTCTGCATCATTTAGAAATAATTCTTATGTCTTCTATCGATTTAATTTAAGAATAAACAAATTTAACAAAGGTTTTCATGGTGGTGAGTCATGGAGGTTCAAGCCTGTGAAGTAGAAGTGAGCGTGTGTGAAGAGGATGGCGTGATGGGGGAGGGGGTGACGGCTGGAGAGGTACACCTGGACCTTTTCAGACGAGTAAGAAAAGAAAATGTCAGGAGACCTTTCTGTGCCGGAGAGAGAAGTCGGGGACGATTTGAGAAATGGGACATTTTCATATTCAAAATAGAAAAATTTCACAGAAGGTGATCGTCGATTTGAAACGTGCCGATGAAGGGAGGAAGTGAAACCCCATTTCGGAATTTCGAGTTAAGTATCGAATAATCGGACGGAACAAAACGAGGAGTGAAGTTAAGAGACGTAGACGTGATAGTCAAGGAGAAGAGAAAGAGCCCACGAGGGACGACACGGAGAGATGTGGTTTTTAAATCAGTGTGTGTGTGTGTGTGTGTGTGTGTGTGTGTGTGTGTGTGTGTGTGTGTGTGTGTGTGTGTGTGTGTGTGTGTGTGTGTGTGTGTGTGTGTGTGTGTGTGTGTGTGTGTGTGTGTGTGTGTGTGTGTGTGTGTGAACAGTGTGGTGCCTCCTCAGCTGGATCCAAAGAGCTCAGTTCAGCAGGTTCAGTTGAAGCCTCTGCTTCCGTCTTGGCGCTCTAATCAACAATCCGAGCTGCAGCTGAGGACGCTACGTTGTGGGGGATGGGAGTTTGTGTTAAAAAGTTTTGGTCACCACATCTGGAGACGTCATGGAGGTCCAGAACAGAATATTTGTCTTTCGTGTCAGACGAAAAGGGACGACCAGAAACTAACCATCAGCGGTTCTCAACTGGCCTGGATTCAGGACCCAATACCACCTCTTAAAGAGAAACTGTGACCCAGAGTCTGGAAAATATTTATTTAAAGGATCAACCAGTAAGATGTGTGTTGAGTGAAATGATAAACCACTATATGATCAGACATTAAAGAAACACTATGTTGAAGTGCTGGCTTCTCTGACAACAATGCAGCAGCCAGTATGTCCTCCTTCTAACTTTAGATTCTGGTCCTGAATGCTCTGGATTTGTTTGGACCAGAGAAGGTGGGCGGTTTTAAGGCACCCCCACACGGCTGTTTCGGTTTGCCAGATATGAGAGCAGTTATCAGGTCAAACCAACAGGTGTAGCAGTGATGGAAGCGGGCAAGAGAAGTGGTTCAGATAGAAGTGATTGTACCCGACCTAAAAAGCCTCTGCATGTTTCTAATAAGCTCCACGAGCAGAAACGTGCTCAAACTAGGATCAATATTGGAGATGCTTTTGAAAAATGGAGAGAGGTTAGAACACAGAAAGGTTTACAGACCGATGCAGAGCTGGATAAACACTGAAGCTTCAGTGTCCACCACATGGCAACCTGTGTGAGCATCGACTCTAGAGAGGAGGGGGAGGGGGGAGACAGCTCTCTGCAATGTTTAGAATTTGGACTGCAGTACTCATTTTAAACACTGGGCGTCAGAGTTACATACTGCTCCTTTAATGAGAAAATGGGACACTTGAGATTTTTGTCCTCAATGTAAGAATCTGAGACAATAGGCATCAAAACTATTTGAGTCCCACTTGAAACCAGAAAAGAATGAACCGTATTAATTTTACTGTGAGTCTTAATATATCTTAAAGACGATGTTAAAACGCGTGCAGCCACCCGGGTGAAAGCTTAAAATGCTTCTTTAAACCAAATGAGATGAACATCCTTCTGATTTCTGTCCATGTGCATCTCTGAGCCCGTCAGAAACTCACATGCTGGATGTTTCCTGAGCAGATCTAGTCAGCAGTCTGAGGGCTCACTAACAGAAAACCTGACCAACCACAGCCAAAACTCACCAGCGTTTGGCTGCAGTCCAGTCAGCTTCTTCAGCGATTTCCTGGGCTGCAGCCAGCCTGCGGGCGGCTGCCAGCCCCGCTGGGTGCTGGGGAAGGTCTGTTTTCTCGGCCCCTCTGCTTTATTGAATGGGCTCTGTGGAGCTCGGGGGGCGGAGCGGCGTGCTAACACTGCCAGGGTGATGGGAGCAGTTTGCACACGGGTCAGCACAGCTAAAAATATTTGCATCAAAGGTGCGCGTAGAATGAAAGCCTCCACCAAATGCCACATGGCTCAGGTTGCAGAATCGGCTCTGCACCTGATAATTCGATGTGTTTTTTCACCTCTCCTTCCTCGCTTTGGGAGACTAACTCACCTGTTTTCACGCTGCGCGAGCTTCACGACCTTCACAACCTTCAGGCCTTTGAAACCTGATTAAAAAGCTGCAGAATCATTTAGTAAATGAATACGAGTTGGGAGAAGATGAGGCTGTTTACTCCCTTGCTTTCAGAAAAGCTTGCAGATATTTTGCTTTCTCACCACTGAGCTGTTTCACCGTATGTATGGCGCCACACGTCTGGCTCTCAGCTCGTTTGTGAACGTCTCAATTATGCGAGGAATCAAAATATTTAACGGAACATCACAACAAATCAGCCGCAGCAGATCGACGTGTTTGAGTTGTGTTTGTTTGTCTCCTGATGAAACAAAGGACACACGATGAGAGCGATGCCCTAATGTTGTGTCACTCTCTGATCACTCTGCTGTTAATAAAATCGCCATCTGTTGCCTCCAAATGCTGCTGCGGCTGCTGCTGGAGACGCTGAACACGAGTGACGGCTGCGGCGGTGGTGTTTTAGCAGGAAGTGAGTGATGGCTCTGGACAGAGGGTGGGAGTGTGAGGAGCGGTGTGAGGGCTGATGGGATCTCCACAACCGCTGGTGGAGGAATCGACTACGTGGGAGAGAATGAGTCACCCTAAAACACACACACACACACACACACACAAACACCTGTGGAGGAGGAGGTGTGTGTGTGTGGGCAGGCAGTGTGTCCGGGCAGATTGCTGCTCGCCCCTCTCTCTCTCTCTCTCTCTCTAGTATGAAGCCTCTCTGCTGCTGAACCTCACATCCACACTCCTCCTCCTCCTCCTCCTATTCGTCTTTTCTCTTTTGTGCCTCTTTCGGCACAAACACACCTGAGCCGGAGCGGCTGTCGTGTCTCGTAGTAGCAGGAGACGCTCTGCTCGTGGTGATTCACTTGTTTTGCTCGCTGCTTGTGTGATTTTCCTCTCGAGGGCTGGAGTGTAAAGTTCTTCTCTTTAAGTTTGTGTTGTGTTCAGTCTGTGAAATGTTTTTGTCTTTCTGGGCGATAAATGCGTCATCTAAAATCTGTGCAACGATTCAAAGGTCAAACTTTTTCAATTAAATGTGCAGAAAACACAATTTAACACCATCAAGATGAGTCTGCAAACATTTTATTATCAAAGCCGACAGACGCTGTTCTGTGTCTGAAAGACGACCAGATTTATTAATCCACGACGACGCTGTTAATTGTGCCATGTTAAAAAAGCATCTTTTGAAAGTTTGTTTTTGCCGCTGAAAGGCTCAGACCTTTATTCTCTGACAACACGACAGAAAAAAAGAGGAAAACATTTAATTTTCGATTCCTGAAAAGGGGCGTGTTAAAGTAAATGGTTTGTACGATGCATGGCGATGTAGAGGATTCTGCATCGATGCAGGGATTGAACATAATCAATTGTTGCGTACAGACGGTGCACAGGTGCCGACAGGAAGTGACCAGAGGCAGAGCACAGGGTGCTGACAGGAAGTGACCAGAGGCAGAGCACAGGTGTTGACAGGAAGTGACCAGAGGCAGAGCACAGGGTGCTGACAGGAAGTGACCAGAGGCAGAGCACAGGTGCCGACAGGAAGTGACCAGAGGCAGAGCACAGGTGCTGACAGGAAGTGACCAGAGGCAGAGCACAGGTGCTGACAGGAAGTGACCAGAGGCAGAGCACTACATTGACATCAGCATCAAAACCATCCTAAATATAATCATCATCATGACGGTTGTAGGTGTTTATAGAGAGCTGGGTCTTTATCTTTTTCTTAAAGGTGCAAAGGGACTCTGCAGATCGAATGAAGTTTGGTATTTCGTTCCACCACAGCGGGGCGACAGAGGAGTAGAGTCTAGTTAGAGACTTGTTGTGAAGGTTGGATCAGACGCCTTTCATTGGCAGAGCGTAGAGGGCGGGAGGGAGTGTAGACCTGGAGGAGCCGTTTCACAGCGAGCAGCAGGGACGTCTCTAACGTCTCTAAACCCCTTTAACATACAGGCTCCTCTGTGTTTAAGTTAAAGTTCAGTCTCCGCCTGTAGAGAACAGGAAGTACCAGTGAAACGCAGCAGTGTCAGAGTTTGGCGCTCCACTTGGCTAACGTTAGCCTCTGGGTGCTGCTGTATGAAGCATTCACTAAATACTTTATAAAGCGTCAGCCGGAGGCTCGCCGCATTCATCATGCAAAGCTAATTATTAAGTTAAGAAGAGCAGAGTGTCTCGTCTGAAGATGAACTACAGGATCACTCCTGCGTGTCTCTGCAGCCTCACCTTCTCTCCCCTGACGGATCATCAGTCACTGAACTAAATCAGATTTCTCTTCTGTAGGAAACAGGAAGCAACTTTAAAACCAGAGCTTTGCTAAAAAACTGTGTTTATTTGCATTTATTCCGACAAAAGAGAAACAGCAGCAGGCCAACAAAGGAAACCACATCGTGTGTTTACAGATGTTAAAACGTATAAAGTCAAATTAAGTTTGAGCAGAAATCTCCGACGGATGAATCCCAACGTTCTCACTCCCTGATGTCCTCATGGAGCCGACAGCGGGCGGCTGTTAAACTAATATTTCCTCACATTTAACCTCCTCCTTGTTGGATGAATAAAAGCGCTCTGTTCCAGAAGTGTCTTCTCTTCAACAGAAACTCAAAGTTCAGCCGCAGAAAACAGTTTTTATTTAGCGCTCCATTGTTCTGCAGACATGCAGCGTGTCAAAACAGCAAATTCATGCAAATCAGATGAACCGCGTCTGGGCTCATTTACATTCAGACTCTTTGCAAAAACAAAAAAAACAGCAGAATTTAAAAACGTGGCAAAGCTGCTGATTTTATAATTAATACAAAATCATGTTAACAACATTTTTTAAAACGGGAGACACAGTCTTTGAGTCGATGTTGTTTCTGTGTTTTCAAACCTGGACTCTTTTCATATTCTCGGCTCTGACTGAGAAATAAATACTAAAGCATGCTGAATGACTGAAGACCGCTTCGGTGTGTCAGGACTTCTGCAGGGAATTTCCTGGACCACATTTGTTGTAGGGAGACCGAGTTCTTGTTCCCATCCTGGAATGGTCTGCCTGGTGTCGAAGTCCAAGAAATGTAATGGTAATGAATCGTTAAGAGGTGAGTGGCGCCCTCACGACTCTTGTTCCCGTCTAAAGGGTTCCTTTAGCCTGAAGAAGGTCTGGAGGACCACCAAAGGCCTCGAGTATCTTCATCGTCACGTCCCTGTGCATGGATTAAATACAGATAGAATATTTAACACGCGCTCTAACCAGTGGAGGCCGTAGTAGACGAGCAGCTCCAGCATCCGGAGGTTAAATAACCTGATGTGTGTGGCGCTCAATGGAGCCATGAAAGTGCAAATAATTAGAAAAACAACCGGAGCCATCCCTCTGAAGACAAGGCGTTAAACTTTCTACTCTTGGATCTCTTTATCTCTTAGTTGAGGTAAATGAAGATCCAGTTGAAAACCATCTAAAGATCTCAGCAGGTTAGAAGTGTCTCTCTGTGGTCCCCCCCCCCCCCCCCCATCTCCGTCTCCGTCTCCGAGACTCTGAGGAACCGGGTCCACAAACGATAAGGAGGTCAGGATTTAAGCCGCGCTAAAGCACTTCTCCTCCAGACAGTTTTGGGATTTTTAACTGAAGGCCCCCCTCCGATGAAAGCAGCTCAGTCCTTCTGGAGTTTATCCAGCAGCACATAATTGAGGCCATGATGAAGTCAAGTGTTTTTCAGAGTAATGAGTGTTCGACTGGTTTATTCTGGAAGGTAGATCCGCCTCACTGCTCCCTCCTCAGTCCCCCTCCCACCCACCACGCATTTGTTCAATTTAGCTAAGTGCCACTCAAGAGATATTCCTTAAAAATAACACAAATAACAAATTGATTTTCTTTTTTCGGAGGGGGGAGGGGGGTTAGAGAGGAGCAGATTTTACATGTTTTTAAGAGCTTCAGTGACGGCACAAAGTGAGATTTTAAAGGTAACTAATCCAATTACGCTGGAAGAAGAAGTGTTCCAAACGGAGGAGGAAAACAAGCTAATTGCGACAGAAGGAAGCAGCAGAATGACCCACATTTAGCCCCTCAGCTAATCACCAACAAAGTGTTCAACTTTAGGATGCATTTGTCCCAAATCACAGCCCGTCTCTGGCTTCGGTCTACTCTCAGTTTGGCAGAAAATTTAAGAAACTGAGAAGTTTGGCAGCAGCTCTTCAAACTCTTCACTTTCAGAGGGGGAGTTTTAAAGTCTGCTGTTTTAATAACTCATAGAAGTAAAACCAGGAGGAGCATCACTGTACCTACTCTGCAGAAACTGTTGGATTATATCAACATAACCCTGATGATGTCATAGTGAGGAAAGGCAGGCATTGGCTGAAACCAAATGTTCATTGATGGATTGATTTAGTAGATATTAAAGTCTCATCTGGATTGCAATTAAATCAGTTCAGTCTCATAAAGAGTGCATCCAAAGTTCAAGTATTATTGATTATAGCGTGGCAGTTTGTTAGGGAGATGCATTGTGGGAAATGTAGTGAGTATTCTATGAAGTTTGCTCTTCTGCATCTAGTCCTCTAAATTTGAAAAAGTTCAAATCAATCTGACCTTGCTGAAGCCCAAACTTTATATCCATCCATCATCTAACCCGTTTTTCCAGTTTGAGGTCACGGGGGTGCTGGAGTCGATCCCAGCTGTCATTGGGCGAGAGGCAGGGTTACACCCTGGACTGTTCACCAGCCAATCACAGCGCTGACATATAGAGACAGACAACCAGCCACACTCACATTCACACCTACGGACAATTTAGACACAGAGAGGCTCCTGTCAGACGGGGACTCAAACCAGGAACCTCCTCGCTGTGAGGGGACAGCGCTAACCACTGCACGGTGCCGTGCAGTACTGAACTTTCTACAGATGTGATCATGAGTAACCCGTTTCAAAGTCTTGATTTGCTTCACACATGGAGCATTTAGTGGAAGAATCTCAGGGTTGATTTAAGTCAGCTGGTCAATATTTTTGGACACGTTTAAATTTCATGTCATTTGAAATGACATCTCTAGTTATAATAAAAAGCACATCATAAGTCATACTTCTGACCCAAAGCTACAGAGAAAGAGAGAGAGAGAAATGTCTGCTGACAGATAAACGTTGGCAACTATCCTACGTATGCAATTTAGACACTGCAGAAGTTTGTCTGCAATTTTTTAGTAATTTAACATTTAACATTGGGAGCCTAGGACTCTGGTATCCAAGCGTCCATCAATTGTTAGATTTTTACTAAAAACATATCAACGTTTATAAACCTGGTAAACTGACGACTGTAGATAATAAAGAAATTATGATAGATATTTAGGGAACGACATGCAACCAACGTCCCAAGTTTGAGTTGTACTTGAGAACCCCAAAATGAATATCCCAATAAAAAAGAAATGTAATATTTATGCATTATTAAAAATATAATGTTTGGGGCCTTTCTTTTCTTCTTCATAGATTAAACTCTGAGGAGAGGACAGAGACAGAGATCCGATTTAGTTAAAAATCAAACCAGCTGCAGACTGTGAATTTATTTAAGTGATTTATTGAGACGTAAAGTGTCTACTGATGATTTAACATCCTCCGCATCGAGATTTGTCTTTTCTGCAAGTTTTCATAAAAAGCAAAACACTCATGTTTGTGGGTTACTGTCGCTGCAGCGTACACATTTAAAACGTGCGTGCAGAAATGTGAAGTCTTTAGGAGTGCAGAGAAGGAACGTCGGTGCTGGAGCAGCGTTCTGTATAACCCAGATTTCGATGCAGCTCAGGTGTTTTTCCTGAAGAGTGCAGCGAGAGTGTTTGGTTTCACAGAGCTCAGATCACATTTCTGCTGCTCAGAGGTGGTACGCCGCGATACTTCACTGATATCAAACAGCACTCCCAGTGAAGGCCAATTGGAGATAGACTGCTGGGAAATTTCTAAAATTACTATTCCAAATTTACAAGGTGGAGCGCTGCCACTGTTAGACAGTTTAGGGAGAGCCGCGGTGCGTAAACCGTTTCAGTTCGTCTCCTGCTGTGATGCAATCTGTTACGAGCATCAGTCAAATCACCCTCTCTGTTAGAGGATAAGAAAACACCGCCGTCAGCCAAGTCGGTAAACTCAGTAAACATTATGGAGGATTCCCCAACCTGCATTTTCTCTGCAGCTTGAGCTGCAGCGTCTGGGCTCGCTCAGAGGGAGGCTGCAGCAGCAGGGAAGCATTCAGAGAATACCTACAGGTACTTTTAGCACACGCAGAGGCCTCTGTTGTGGACATGTGAGGACTCAGGATGAACACGCTCTTTTAATACGGTCACTGGAGAGCCGATTTTTCACCACGTAATTGGAGGCTTCCTCGCTCCTTACTTCCTCTTTGATTAATCCAGAACACAATCTGCTTGCTGCCTGCTGCACTGAACACAGATGCACTTTATGTCTGCAAATATTTCATTTCCTGGTTTTTCCTTTTTCACCAATTTTTGTCCATTTTTAATTTCACAACTCTCATAAAGACTGCGGGAGATAAGAGGAACATCTTTAGAATAAATGATGGGTGACGAATTAAAGAAGAAAACCTTGAATAAAAGAAGAGAAAAAAGTATGAATATAAAAAAAAGGATTAGAATCAGATTCAGCCAGGCGTCTGATACTAGTTCACAAACATGAGTTAGTCTTGAAGGTCTCGATTAGTATCTGATGGCCGTTATCATCTGGCACGTACCAAAAATGCTGAAAGTTACAACCTATCAGAGCCAAGAAACCTGTGATGTAGCTGTAGGCTTCTGGATAGGAAGCAAGTTCCAATGTCAGAGTCAGAAGGCTTCTAGTCCAACATGATGCATCGACTTTTCACAAGACATCCTCCAGTTATAAACTACATTTTTAATTTCTGGTCAGCTGAACAGATACTGACACAATGGTCCTCAATGGACTCTCCTCTGAGAGTTCGATACCTGCAGCAGCCAGTATAAAAATGTCTTTGGCTATGTTTAAACTGGCTTATATCTTCCACAATGGTTGGGATCGGCCTCCAGTCAGATCAGAGAAAAGGAAATGTGACCATAAGTCAGAACATTTTCATGCAGTCAGAAAAAAACTGGGCGTTTAAAATCCATGTCAACATGTTAAGTGTGACTGAAATGCTCAAATTTTCAAAGTCCCACGAACATGTACAGATTATGCCGATGAAGGAAAAACTAACTCTTTCATTCATACACATCAGTCAGACCCAAACTGGACGAGGCATTCTGAGCATGCTCCACAGTCCACTCGCTTTGGCCCCGGAAGTCGATATTATATATAAGTGCGTCGCATAGCAGAAGTCGCGATGTCGTCTGCATACGGATATCTCTTTTGGGCTTGTTGTGTCTCTATTTAGAGACAGGACAGTGGAAGGAGCCAGACATTGAAGAGAGAGTTGGAAATTAGCCACAGGTATAATTCCAACCTTGGAGGACTACAGCCTCCGTAGAAGGGGCAGCACACAAACCACTACCCTCGCTGGAGCCTCAAACGTGCATTACATTTGGACCAAAAGTAGGAACTTCGACAACACTTCCTTCTTTAGAGGCACTTAAACAACGTTGTGTTGAAGTAATAATCTCTCACATGCTCTATCTTTCTTTTTGCCAAGTTTCTGCAGCTAACTCGAGTCTTTGTGTAAAGTTGATCCAGTTTCAGCTCAACCGGGTCTTCTGCTCTGTGTTTTTTTGGACTCTTTAGCACCAGAAGGTTCATAGCCATGCCGTGGTTGTATGTTTATCACGGTCACCAGGTCCAGACTGAAATATGTAAATATTTGATCTGAGATGTTCATGCTCACCAGACGATGCATCTTTCCATTTCCATCAAAACAAAATCAGAGTTCAACATTTTATACCCTTTTTGGTCGAACTCTGCAGAAGTAGAGCCACAGCCTTAGCTGCACTAGTATGCTAATATGCTAACATTATATTTGCATAACATATTATTTTCCCTACCTCTTCATCGTTGTATTTTGACTTCTGTGGTGTCAAAAGAAATAAACTTTCATGAACAGTGAGCTTTGTTTCTTGATAGCCAATGAGTCCCGCTGAGAGACCTGATCCAGGATGAAGGAAGTAGGAGGGTTGAGGATGTCGAGGATGAATTGAGATGAGATAAATTGGATTGGAGGAACAGAGAGTCTGAGATTTAAAAGCGAAAGCTCCTAAAATGTATTTGTACTGCAGGATTTTCCATCAATTCCCCGATGACGAAGATGGTGTAACGGAGAGAAAGAGACGAAACGGCGGCCATAAAATCAAAGCGCGAGTACATTTCTTATAGATTAGTTGTTTCTTGTTTCCTTGAATTTGTCCTGATGTCTGTTGATTACATTTTTCAAAGCGGTTTTATTGGCTTGTTGTCTGTTTTTATAAACATAGTAGTTTTCCTCTCGGGGCTGGAAACAGTCTGAGCACAGAGACGTGGAGCGAGGCTCAGTCTGTACAGTATTACCCATGTTGATTCCTCCTTTTGTGAGCTTGATTTCTGAGAGGCTATTTTGCATTTCTGCTGCTCGACTTTCTCCTCGAGTGGAAACAACAGAAACAGCCAGACCTGGACCAAGACTGTGTGTGTGTGCCTGAGGCCGAGATCCACCCTGAACGCTGTTATACAACGTTTGGCAGCTCTCTTTACATGTTCGAGGCCTCTTCCTGGTTTGATGTATATTTATTGTTGCGGTGTGCATATTCACCCAGATGTGTAAAGTAACCCTGAACATGAAGCTTTGTCTTTCTCTGGTACAAACCAAATCTTTCCGTATACTCTTGACTTTCTGAAGCAGGCACCGAATATCTTCAGATTTGTCGGATTGTTTCTTATTCTTTGATCACATACTGGTGAATCAACAGGAATTGTTGGCTGGTATTGAATGCACACGTTCTGATGCCTGCAGAATGATTTCTATGTAAAAGGATTCATGAAGTATTTTTAAGGAAAATCTGCTTCGACAAAAGAGAATTAGGGCGCACTCACACAAGGCAATCTGTATCGTGCCTATGCACGCTTCACCCCCAAAAGTCCAGTTAGTTTGACCAGTGTGAGTTCTCCGTACACTTTCTTGGCCCTCGCACGCTTTGAAGAGGTGAGCTTCAGAACGCTACAGTTCATGCACGAGCAGAAGCACGGGTCACAGCCTTCATTATGGAGAAATCCCATAGTGTTCTGTCTGTATCTGACTTACATTACTCTAAATAAGCCTCAAAGTCAGTAGCAGCAGATGAGATAAGATATCTTTATTGTCATTGTACAAGTACAACAAAATATTGTTGGAGCAAGCCTGTAGATGCCTAATATCAGAAATATTCAAATACTAAAACCAAATATTCAAATAAGTAATACAATTAAATAATACGACATAGCATACAATATACAATTAATTTGCAGGTGACAGGTATAGAATAAATATATTGCATAGCCGTCATGTTCTCTGTGTTGTGAGGACGTGGACTCGACCATGTGTCCTTTTTTACATTTTTGAGTAATGTCTTGTAAAGTAAGCATGCATCATAATAACGTAAAGCCATGCATGTGTTGTATTAAGACGGTATACTCAAGAGGTAACCATGCTCAGGCCTGGTTAGTCCTGGAGCAGTGTGAGAGCAGGCCAGCGGGGGATGGGGACAATCGTTGTTTAGTACGACAAGGGGTAACTGGGCCGAGTGTGAGTGCGCCCTAAAGGTAGCCCATGAGCATACCCTGCGTTACTATCTATTTTACTGAAAGTTGTACCATATTGGAGAACATTTACTGAACATAAATCTAACGAGACGTCGGCTCAATTAGTCGTGGACTTGTTTACAATCTGTCTTCTGTTTTTAAACCAAAGGATTCACATGCTAAAACCTTTTTTATGGAGAGACAGTCGAGGGAGGAACACACGCTGATGATTTAAAATTAGATGTACATTTGCTTGTAAAATGTCACTGTATCCTGTAGGAAAAGGAAAAAGCCCAAAGCCAACCATAAAAAAACAGCTGAGATCTTCCCCGCTGAAGTGATGCTGAGGCTTGTGAAAACCATTATATCCACTTTAAACACTGAGGTTATTGAGTTTCAATCTGGCCTTCAAAATCAATTTATGTGAGGGGAACAAATGCTTCCATCGAATTAAGGCGAAGAGTTCATTCAGTCAGCGCCGCATTTGAAGACGGAGATTCCAGGAAGTTTACAAACCTGCGGCAAAAAAGAAAAAGATGGGGCCAGTTAAGAAAAGCAGATCCACCAGAAGGTCCTCACAGAGTCGGAAGAACTGGGTAGCGGGAGTTGATCTCCCAATGCTTCCTTCTTTACAGCAGAGTGTGGGAGTCGCACAAAGCCTACATCTGTGCAGCATTACACTTGTTAATCTGCTCTGAGAGGCCAAAGCCTGTTTTCACTGTAATAACATCTTGGTTCCCTCCAAATCGTTCGTCCCTGAGGGGGTGCAAAGAGTTAAAGCACAGCCTCAGTGTGTGAACAGAAACTTTGAAATCCACAGAGCTTGTCCTTCTCGGGTCGATTGGTTCGAAGTGTTAAACCTGGAAACCAAAAGGTCGGGTATTGTTTAGGTCAACAGGCGCCGAGCCCCTCCATCAAATCCATAGTGTGTTAGGAGTTTCCATCTTTCAGGGAACTAAAACTCTCAAGAAAAGTTACGTAAAGGTTGTAGAGTTAACGATAACAGATTTTTAAACTTCAAAATGATCCTCGTAAAACAATGTCACTCCATGTTTGATACCACGGCAACAAAATAAGACATTCTAGACAGCCACGATTGGATAATTTTTGGTTTTCAATCATCAAGATTTGCAGGTCAACTCCTGCACAATGTCTAAATCATGAACATGTTTTTGCAATTAAGACAGTGCTCTCTCTCTTTCTCTCTCTTTAAAAACACGACTGAAGATCTGCAGTTTTTTAAACAGCTCGGTAGTTTTCAATGGTTTCAATCATTAAAATAAAGAGATCGTATCTGTTTGAAATGTGTGGTAGACGATCTTTTTTAAAGCTTTTATTTAAAGCTTCCCTTTTCTGTAATGGAGGTGGGGTTAACGTGATATCTCAGCGTTGACTGAGTCTGTGGGGGAGGGGTCCAATGTGAGATTTTCTCATCCTGCCCAGAGATCCTGGAGACGCCCCTGACCACACCTGACCATCTTTAGGTAAGATCAGGCCCGCCTGCAGAAATGACAGGGTCCCTAAAAGACCCAGTGAACTGGCCCACCCAGGTTATGATTTAAATCAACGAACTGAACATTCGATCAGTAGGGTTAGCGCTAGCCTCCTGGCTAACGTTAGCTCCCATCAGCCTTTGGAGCCGACTAAAGAAAGCTTTCCCCTTTAGCCCCTCTTAAGGGTGGCCTACTTTAAGATCAGGGAGATTTAATCAGCGAGGACATAGCTTTGTGGACGGGGATCAAATGTGGACCCGGTTCTTTTAAGATTCCAAATCGAAAACATTCGATGTGGCTATCGAGTCAAGTGGGTCCTATAGCGTAACGTTTTATCACGAGTCGATTCACATTTTTAAAAAATGAAATCACTGGTGCACCAAAAACCATCCAGACTGATAGAGTTTTTGAATGATGTTGAATCAGCAGCCAACATGTATTAAACCACATGAAGAAGAATTCAATTGCTTGTGAGGATGTCTGAGCGTGCTATAAACGTTGTACGTACGATTTGATTTTCCAGGCTCGACTCAAACCAATGCAGTAAATATCTGGAAATAACAACATCAATCTACCAGCAAATGTAGCTTTAACCTTTAGTATTAGCGTAACACTGACTGGAGCTGAAGCTGTAGGTGTAAAAATTTCTTTCAAATGATGGAGCTCAGACTTTACTCACGTTTGAATAAAAATGGAGGAAACCTCCAGAAAGAGGAAACACCAGCTAAAGACGCGGATTAGAAACCCCTCGGAGGTACAGATGCTGGTGGAGCAGCTGAGTCTTAATGGAGATCCAGGCTGGAGTTGCTGGGACCAAACTGTTGGACCGAGCTAGCAGCTAGAAGGACGACAGCCGGTTCCTTGGTAGAACGACAGAAAAGCCAAAACCAGTAAGAAGCAAACAAACTGGACTCGTCACTGCAGGGTTTACAGGAATCCTCTATGACTCCTCTGAAGATCAACGTGGAAGTCGAGGCCTCTGACCACCCGACATCCGTGCTGGGGGTGGTTTATTTTGTCTCTGTTTGAGGGTGAGTCGTCTTTGTGTGTGTGTGTGTGTGTGTGTGTGTGTGTGTGTGTGTGTGTGTGTGTGTGTACTCAGATGACTTGAGGTTGACGGCGTCACAGGAATTAACAGGATGTTAGATGACAAGAAGTTACACCGACACACAGTGGTCTCTCTGTCTGCTTTTTTAAACGGTTTGTGTTTGTTTATGGCAACAGGAGATTAAGACCCATCTGGTGTGTGTGTGTGTGTTTTTCTTTTATTGTGTGTTTGTGTGTGTGATGTGGGTGGCTGGGTAGTAGGTTTGTTTTGGATGGGAGGGGGTGCACTGAGATTAGAATTTGCCAAACTAGTGTTTTTTGAAGAGAAAGAAGCTCGGAAAACAAAGATACAAGAAGATGGATATCAATACCGTGTGTGTGTGTGTGTTTCGCCGGTGTGTGAATAATAATGACCTCTGACTCTGTCGATTCTCTGTTACTCTACTGGATTAGCTCCCCTTCAACGCACTGCCTCTGGACACACGCACACACACACAGCCCTGACAAACGAAATTACACAAACAATACTCCCGATGTATGCAGGAAGTTTTTGTACTGATGAAATACTGCAAGAAGACGGATACGACTTAGGTTGGCAAAAATTCAAAATACTTTTTGATACCAGGAGTTTTAAAACTGTCTTAATTATTTTAATGACAGAGAGAGAGAGAGAAGCTTTTTCCCGAAAAATGCCGTAACTAAGCTCCGCCGTCATCACGTCTTTGCACATTCATATTGATTCTGCATTGAGGGCATGATATTTGTGTCTCAGACTGTGAATTAACGTCTTTGCGGAAGTAGGGTACAGCGGGAGCTCCACATACACACACATCGGTAGCTTTAGCGTCTCTATGAGGCGCCTAAAACACTCGTGAAACGTCAGGAATTGCCGTCCCGTGAATTTGAATGGACCGTCGCTGCTGTCTCTCTTTCTTCAGCCCTATCTCAAGCTGTGATATTTACGCCCCCCCCCCCACTCTGTACCGTCTTCAGAGGCGTTACAGAGGATAGACGGGATCAGCTGAGCCAGTGGGGGAGAGAAGCGCTATACCGTGCTTCCTCAACACCGAAGTACAATGTGAATTCACAGACTGGGACGCAAATATCACGCCGTCACAGAATCAATATGAACGCACAAAGACGTGATGACGGCTGGTCTTAGTTACGAACATTCAGAATCAGAAGGATACAGGAGCGCTGGACTGGTTTTTGTGTTTGTTCTGACTGGTTTTTGTTAACTGGTTTGAACTGGTGTAACTTTAAAGTACTCTCTGGCTTATAAAAGATATGACTTTATATAACTCAAGTTTTTTTTTACCAATCTTTAGAAGCTCGCTGGCTGAGTCTCTGAGTTAGATCAGTCCTGTTTTGCAGATTGACTGACTGCATTTCTTACTTTCTGCCTGTTTGTGTCTCTGATGAAAGTTTAGAGAACAATACACAACGTTTACTGCCAGACTGTGATGCAATCTGTGTGTAAGTATGTGTGTGTGTGCACGTACAGCCTCCAAATATGATGCAATAATGAATAGTGTGTGTAACTGTGTGTCTATAGATTGTGTCTGTACATACAGCGTGTGCGTGTGGGTGTGTGTGTGTGTGTGCAGTATGATGCAATGTGCATGCAGTGCAGCTTCAGTCTAATAAACAGATATACTGTGTGTGTGTGTGTGTGTGTGGGAGAGAGCGAGAGGGAGTTCTTTACTGCAAATGTGTGTACTGTTGGTGCGTGAGCGAATGTGTAAACAAGTGTGAAAGAGAAAGACAAAGAGTGTGTGTGTGAGAGGACGATTACACATGCAAAAAGGAAAGATTCTTAGCAGGAGGTGTGTTAGAGCAGCAGGGGAGATTAATGTGTGTGTGTGTGTGTGTGCGCGTGTGTGTGCGCGTGTGTGTGTGTGGACCAGCTGGTATTCAACATGTGGACTTGTCCTGCAGAGCCAGGGACTCCTGCAGAGAAACCCACTCCTATTTGTGTGTGTGTGCGTGAATGTCAGTGATGATGTTTATATATATATATATATATATATGTTTGTGTGTGTGTGTGTGACAGCCTGCCAGTATGTGGGTGTGTAATGAATGTGTAATGTACGTATGAGTCAGTTTATTTGTATACGTGTTTATTGAAACACTCGGTATCAAGAGTGAATCACAGAGCAGAATTTTATATATCACTTTCAGAGAATAGAGAGATGAAATGAGTTTCAGGGACAATATAGAGCGGGACGTTCTCCCCGTGCATGTGTGGGTTCTCTCCGGGTACTCCGGCTTCCTCCCACAGTCCAAAGACGTGCTCGTTAGGTTAACTGGCAAGTTTCTCGCCATTCCTCTGCAACGACCTTTTCATTTCAAAGTAGTCTCACCGACCTGAAGGCCTACCGGGTCTCTGGTTTGTGTGGTCAGAGTGTTGTATGAAGCAACAGTGACCTCCGTCGTCCAATCAGGCGTCTCTGCTTGTCAGCATAGTGCGAGAGTAACTGTGTGTGTCTGTGTGAGCATGTAAAGTCCAGTTAGCATCGTTAGCTCCAGCGCTAGTTTGGTTTACGACTGCCATCGCGCTAATCTCAAGATAAGATGCATTTCAGTAGTGAGAGGAATCAGGATGTTTGCTTCTCCGTGGTTCAAATGATGCATCGACTCAGGACGTGTTTCAGTGTCTTTAAAGAGAACAACAAAAGGACTATCTTTGATTAAAGGAGTTAAAACCTGATTCAGTATCAATGAAGTGAGTCACAGCGTGGCGTCTGACCAAAACGGTGAGTCACAACCGTTACAGAGTAAAGAATCCCTCGTACAGTGAGTCACAGATCCAGTTGTGGATATTATTGTGTTTCCACGTGTGCACAAAACTCCTGAAAATCTCATGAAGTTTTCAGAGTGAGCTGCATGTGTGACGTTTCTGATTCACTCCGTAAAGGTTCAGATCAGTCGTCTCCAGGGAGTCCAGAACGCTGCAGCACGTCTGCTTCTTTCGCCGGTCTCCATCGGCTTTAAGGTCTTATCTCGTTGATCTCCAGCAGTTTTACAATCCAGTTAGACCACTTAATTCAACCAACCATGTCCTCTTAGAAGTCCTGAGATCGAGACTCGGGAGACAGAGGGGATCGCTCTCCTTTGTCGCGCTGCTCTTGTGGAACAGTCGAGAGCTGCTCGACACTTTCACACCGATGCTGAAGAGCCATCTTTTCTCGACGGCCTTCAATCCAATCGGAGCTCGGCCCTTCCTTCATTTCATTTATGCTGCCTAGGAATTATTTTATTCTTTTACTGTCGATCTGTTTATGGTTAACCTCTGCTATGTGATACTTTTTTCATTTTTAAAAACGTGTTTTGTTGTAGATGTTCTTGGTCTTTAATTGTGGTTTTGTTGTCCTGTCTTGGTTGTACGGCACGTTGTTCAACATGCGTTGTTTTTAAATGATCTATACATCTGAACGCAGACAGACACATTTTTCAGCGGAGTTGCGGTAGCCTTCCACACACTTCTATCCGCCCTAAGAGCTCTCAAAGGCGGACAAACTCATCACACACTCCCGCTCTCAGCCAGTGCCTGCCGAGACTGTCGTTTGTAGGATGGAGAATGAATACTGACACACAGACTTTCACATGTGTATGAACACTTACCTCCTCTGTAAACATTATGCCGGTAAATATCCAGTGTTTCGCGGCCGATGATGATGCTCATTTGTGTCTGTACGAGCACGCGAGGGAGAGCGAGCAACAGGTTACCGGTGCAGTTCGCTTCTTTTGTCTGCTGTCTTGATGATTACGCTGTGACTTGTGCCGCTTCGTATTTAAGTCACCGCGCTTCGTGTCCGACTGGAATCTTGCCGCTGTGCGCAACATTTGTGAAAACTCAACTGAAGCTTTCTAGAAATTTTCAGGAGTGTGAAAAGGGCTAAACATGTATAAATGAAACAGTCAGATGTGAACCAGTCTGAGAGATACCAAACCAGTCAGTGAGATACCAAACCAGTCAGTGAGATACCAAACCAGTCTGTGAGATACCAAACCAGTCTGTGAGACACCAAACCAGTCAGTGAGATACCAAACTAGTCTGTGAGATACCAAACCAGTCAGTGAGACACCAAACCAGTCTGAGAGATACCAAACCAGTCTGAGAGATACCAAACCAGTCTGAGAGATACCAAACCAGTCTGTGAGATACCAAACCAGTCTGAGAGATACCAAACCAGTCTGTGAGATACCAAACCAGTCAGTGTGATACCAAACCAGTCTGTGAGATACCAAACCAGTCAGTGAGATACCAAACCAGTCTGTGAGACACCAAACCAGTCTGTGAGACACCAAACCAGTCAGTGTGATACGAAACCAGTCTGTAAGACAGCAAACAAGTCTGTGAGATACCAGACCAGTCTGTAAGATACGAAACCAGTCAGTGAGATACCAAACCAGTCTGTGAGATACCAGACCAGTCTGTGAGACACCAAACCAGTCTGTGAGACACCAAACCAGTCTGTGAGACACCAAACCAGTCAGTGAGATACCAGACCAGTCTGTGAGATACCAGACCAGTCTGTGAGACACCAAACCAGTCTGTGAGACACCAAACCAGTCTGTGAGATACCAGACCAGTCTGTGAGACACCAAACCAGTCAGAGAGATACCAAACCAGTCAGTGCGATACCAAACCAGTCTGTAAGACAGCAAACAAGTCTGTGAGATACCAGACCAGTCTGTAAGATCCGAAACCAGTCTATAAGACACCAAACCAGTCTGTAAGACACCAAACCAGTCTGTGAGATACCAACCCAGTCTGTGGTATAGACAAACAGTCGGTCAGATCTGGATCAGATCCTCGGTCTCATTGTCGAGCTTCACCAGCAGGACGAGCTGCTTGACCAAAACCTCCTGTGAAAGAAGTCTTTGTCCACATGGAGAGCTGTGTGTGTGTGTGTGTGTGTGTGTGTGTGTGTGTGTGTGTGTGTGTGTGTGTGTGTGTGTGTGTGTGTGTGTGTGTGTGTGTGTGTGTGTGTGTGTGTGTGTGTGTGTGTGTGTGTGTGTGTGTGTGTGTGTGTGTGTGTGTGTGTGTGTGTGTGTGTGTGTGTGTGTGTGTGTGTGTGTGTGTGAGAAGTAAAGTGTGTGAAAGAAAGAAGGACAAAGAACAAAATAGAGAAAGAAAGAGACAGCGAGACAAAGAAACGGAGCGAGAGAGAGAGAGAGAGAGAGTTTGGTGTTTCTCAGTGTGGAGCTTAAACAAGCGGTACAGGATGTGCCGCCAAACTATTTCTCTGCTTGGCTGCGGCTTCTCAGTGTGTGTGTGTGTATGTGTGTATGTGTTGTACACATGGTGGGGTTGTGTAAAGGGGGCTGATGGGATGTCACATGAACTCTTTACCATCACATCAAGAAGCACGAGTACACACACAGACACTTAAAGTTAGAGATACACACACACACACACACACACACACACACACACACACACACACACGGTTAAGGCCGTTCCACCTTAAAGAACAGCCTAAACAATGTCTTGAAGAGTTTTTGGTTCCACCTAACAGGAACAAAAACATTTTAACCTTTTTTCTAAAGTCATAGGGTTTATTTTCTTTAGATATAAACATTTCATGATTTAAAAAAAAACAACCTTAAAGTTAGACGTTTTAAACGGCCGCTGAAAGCTTCCACAAGTCCCTAAGTACTCCTGTAATTTAAGAAATAATTAAGGTGTGCACTTTTAGTGGACTGAACGATTAAACGTCTTCATCGTCACTAGTTGGTACTGCACTCACAATTCAATTTCACGCTTACTTTTTAAAAATTTTATGTAGGCGCACAATGATGGGTTAATGTTGTGTCTAAGCTGTAACACAGCTTCCTGCCACTAGGGGGCTGTAGCTCCGGTTAAAGAGCCTGCTCTCCTCGCCTTAGTTGGCGGATGACATCTCTTAACGCCGAGCGGATTGTCAGTATTTTGATCTTTAAAATGGAGATGAAGTTGGTGGACGTTAACCTGCAGGTAGGACTCACGGCTGACGGTGCTAGCACTGCTAACGTTAGGCTAATGGTTAGATTCTGTGCCACAGCCCGATCGGGCTCCTCTAAGGGCCGGACTCAGTCGATTTTGAGGTCTTTTATAAAAGGTCCTACCTAGAGTGTTAGAGTCTCTGTTATAATGTAGGGGCTCGCACTAAGCGGACCGAGCCCAGAAACAAAAGAGCGTCGAGCGGGAGTAACACACACACTCAAACACAAAGTTAAATGCAGGTAAACAGTGACATGCAGCAGCTGAAAGGGGACATGGTCCGTGAAGCAGCCGGTTCAGCAACAGGAAAGCAGTCCGTATTAGCAAAGTATCCGAAGGGGAAAGGCAGAAGACAGGTCAGAACCAGGCGGCGAGTCGAAAAGCCAGACGGAGGGCAGACGTGCTCGCCTCAGGAGAAGGTCGAACAACACACTCGGTCCTCGGAACATTAATTTAAACCTGGGGGACAAAGTTCACATGGAAACTGTAATTAGCCGTTTGAATTCATAATATTCAGTCTATCAGCGCGTCAAGCTGTCTGAAGTAGTTTTCAGTTTCATCCAGCAGAGGGTGCTCTCAGGGTAACCTGACCATAGCGTGCACTCTCGGCCTCAGAAAATGGAGACATTCATGTTGTGGCAAAAGCAACCTGGAGATGCAGACTGACTCGTCTTTCTGCAGACAGCAGCCCCACTGATTGGTGGAGAGACACACAGCTGCAACAACCTGCAACTCTCCAAGCTGGCTCGTGAATATTTGTGAACCAGGGGCATCTGTGCGCTCTGATTGTGTTCAGACATTACCGAGTCATATTCTAAGTTCTTGTGAAGTTGAGTTTTTGAAACAGTGACAGCACTACAACACACGCAGAATCACAGCAGGAGGCTTAACGCTAAAAGAGAGTCATGGAAAAAAATCATCGATATCAGCAATCGGTTAAATTGTTATTTTCAGACGTTATCGGTATCAGCCCGGGTTTTTGCAGAATCTAATTTTAAATGCTTTTAGGTTCAAAACTGTACATCCTGAGTCCAAAAGTGTTACAAATAATAATTTATTTGTCGCTTTTTCTTACCGTAACGTCTTCCTTTTATCCTGAACTATTATTTATTGTGAAGTTATCTCTCACCTCAGTAAACTCAATGTGATAGTGTTGGCTCCACGGCTCTCTTAAAATCATAACGTACCGTTGTTAACGTTCTGTTTCATTACCAATATCAATAGATTTTTTTTGTGTTTGTGCAGCAGCCCAAATTTTATTTTAATTTTTCTTCAGATCTTTTTTTTGTCTGATTTTCTTTTTTGTCGGCGAGGGGAGAAGTATTTACCTCAACCGACAAAAGGAAAAATAAATTTGACATCTACCTGTCGAAGCAGCCGTTTCACTTGAGACGGAGAAAAAAGTGAAAAGAAATGAGAAAGTGATCGTGTCAGGCTTCAGGTTGGCATGTGAGCGATGAAAAGGCCGCCGTTTGTCACCACAAATTATTGATGTACTCACAAAAAGACGCTGCGGGAGGACGCAGGAGTTTGGGAGGCTTTTGAAAAAAAGAATCAAAGAGGGGGAGGGAGAGAGGGAGGGAGGGAAATAAATGGGTGAGGATTATGAGACAAAAGATGGAGGAAAGTGGAGGAGAAAGTTGGACTGGAGAGGAGGGAAATGCTAAAATGAGAAGGCAGTGAGAGGAGGAGGAAAGAGAAGCGTGGACTGAAAAGACGATTAAAGGTAGAAGAGGGAGAAGGAAACCAATATACCTTCTTCCCTTCTCCTCCTTTTGTCCTTTACTCCTTCCTTTCCTTTTTATCCGCTGTCATCTTCCTTTTATTTCTATTGTCATTCTTCAGTTTCCTCCTCCCTCCCTTTCTTGTTCTCACCTCATTTCCTCTTTCTACCCTTCTTAACTTTCATTGATTGCCTTTTTCTCTTCCCCTCTTTCTTCTTCATCCTCCCTCATTCCTCAAGTGTTTCCTTCCTCCCTTTATTCTTTTCCTCTCTCCTGCTCTTCCTCCCTTTTATTATCGGGAACACGCCGACACAAACACTTGAAGGAATCTTGGTGTTCATGTGTTACTTTTAATGACAGCTGTCCTTTTCTATCGGAAAGGGTATCCTTAAATTACTTCTTTCCCCGATTTCCCACTCTATTCACTATCTTATTTCTACAATAAAGGCACAAAAAGCCCCCCAAAAAAATCTTCTTTATTTTTTAATTGACCTTCGGGGGAGGGGGGGGGGATACCTACCCCCTAATATAATGGTAGGGGAAACACTGGACAGATCTCCACCTCCTTCTGCTGTACAAGTGAAGTCAAAAAAATATTGCACATTTGGAGCCAAACAGAAACGGGGCTAGCAATCGTAGCAACAGTATTGACGTCAAAACACCCGCTTACCTTCCTGGTAAAAGGTCAAAGGTCGCTCAGGTGGGTTCAGTCCTCGGCAGAACAGATTCTTGTGTCGGTTTGAAGCAGACGCTTGTGGTGATGGAAAGTTCAGCGACTCTTGTGTTCTTGTCTGTTACGTTTCCTCTCACCGTTCCTCCTCTACGCTGATAATCCACCAACGCAGGAGCCTCACTGGTCAACACAGCTGTCAATCATGAAACGTTTTTACATCATTGTATTACTAATTACAACAAGACTTGGCAGAAAACTGAACACTTGGACATAAATCAGCGTGATAAGAACTAATCATAAAGATGTTTGAGACACATTTATCTGACATTTGTTTTGATTTTATAGTCTGACCCTTGTCCCATCTGTTAACATGGAGGAGGCGGAGCTTATGACCTATACTGCAGTCAGTATATTTCTCTGTCCTCTTTCCCCTCTCCCATCTTTCTCTGCTCTCACACTTTAATCTCCTCTTTTTTTCTCACATCGTTTTTGTCTCCTTTCCTCCTCCCCCACTCCTCCATCTTTCTTCATTCATCAGATGTCCTCTTAATTCTTCCTGTTTTCTAATTTCCACTTCCCCTTTTTTCCCTTTCCTGTTTTTCTCATCCGTTACATTTGCGTTCCCTCCTACTTTCTTTTTCCCGTTGGCTTTTCATCCTCCAAGTTATTCCCAACACAAAGCAATGTATTCCTTCTTCTCTCCTCCGTTATCATCCCTGAATCATTCTCTCTCTCTCCTCTCCTCCTCCTCAATCCTCCAAACCAAACTTGAGATCGCACCTCCTCTTTTCTCTCTTTCTTCCCCCCATTTTATCTCCTTTTATTTTTTAACTTCACCTTATTTCACCTTTACCTCCTTTTACCTTTCATCCATTTTTATTTTTCTCCTCCCTGCGTCTTCTCCTCTTCACCCTCCCTCTGTTTTTATCTTCATCTCGCTCTCTAATTCTACCCCTCATCCCTCCCTTTTCCCCTCACCAATTTTCATTTCTTCTCACCATCTCCTCCCCTTTCATTATCCTCACCCGCCTCACCCTCCTCTCCTCTCTGACCGCCTGTTGAATCAACAAAATAAGAAAGAAAAAGGCGATTGAAACAACCTCCTCCTTTCTCTTCACGTCCTTTTTTCCCTACTTCTCTTTATGCCGTTTTCTTTCTTTCTTTGTCTTTAAATTATATTCATTCTTTCTCTCTTTCCTTCTGTGTGCCAAAAAAGAAAGAGTTGAATTTTAAAAATGTCTATTATACATGTCAGTCATCTGTAAGACCGTGAAATCACCAGTTTGATTTTTACTCTTGTGGGGTTTTAAAGGCATGAAATTCTTTCATTCTCTCTCTCTTTATTCCTTTTCCTTTAAAATATTTGACTGTTTTGAAGATAAAAATGTAGTTAGCAGTCATATTTTCTCCGGATTTTCCTTGTTGAAACACGGCAGAGTTCATCTTTGCAGCCTGAACAAAAGAAGCAGGAGATAAAATAAAACTTTCCTTGATAAAAAAGAAAAGAAAATGTGATCAAAACATCCAGTTTGGCGATTAGATCAGCTTTTACACAATCAATTCAAATTCTAATCAGATTTGACTGATTGTAAAAAATGTCTTTAATAACCATTTAATTAAATTTGACCGTATGAATCAATGATCTGAAATCATCGATATCTGAAGCAGAACAGGAAAAGTGTTTGTGTCTCACAAAGACAAAGACTGAAGCAGACACGGGCTGAAATTGGTGTTTTTTCGGTTGCCACTCCAATCATTGGGGAAAAATAAAACATACACTCTCACACATGGACACACTGGTAACACACACACACACACACACACACACACACACACGGACACACTGGTAACACACACACAGATATTGTATTCCACAGTTTGAAGGAGTGTTTAGCAGATTTTTTTTTTTTTTTGGGCAGGACGAGCGGGGTAGCGCTCTCTCCCTCCAGCGACCATGGGACTCGGCGCGTTGCCATAGAAACAGCCCAAACTGCACTGGAGGAGTGATTGAGAGTGGGAGAGAGAGAGAGAGAGGGTGTGTGGAAGAGAGGGAGAAGGAGACGGCGGGAAAAAGGAGGGAGAGAGAGAGAGAGAGAGAGAGATATATTTTGCTCCAAGAACAAGGCTTTCTGATGGCGACTGTTGTTCTTCACCACTCAATGTGAACAGTTTGATGTGAGTGAGTGTGTGAGTGTGTGTGTGTGTGTGTGTGTGTGTGTGTGTGTGTGTGTGTGTGTGTGTGTGTGTGTGTGTGTGTGTGTGTGTGTGTGTGTGTGTGTGTGTGTGTGTGTGTGTGTGTGTGTGTGTGTGTGTGTGTGTGTGTGTGTGTGTGTGTGTGTGTGTGTGTGTGTGTGTTGGGGGGGCGGGGGGTGAAGAAAAATCCTAGACAGAGCGAAGAAAGATATCAAAATGCAGGTGTGTGGGACTGTCTGCGTTTTTGTATTCGTGTGTGTCCTGTCTGATACTTGGTGTGTGTGTGTGTGTGTGTGTGTGTGTGTGTGTGTGTGTGTGTGTGTGTGTGTGTGTGTGTGTGTGTGTGTGTGTGTGTGTGTGTGTGTGTTCGTGTTCATATCCCATAGTGGACTCTGGTTATTATAAAAAGGCATCCATTTGTTTTCTAATCATTTACTGAGAAATTAAAAAATTACTGAGAACATTAATGTGAATATTTATTTTAAGAAACACATCAATCTTTGCTGTAAACAAACAAACAATAGTTTAAATAAACGTTGGCTTGTGAAGATAAAGTTGAAGCATACATCTCCTTGGCTTTCTCTCGGAAAAATTAATTGATACGCTGATTAAATAATTTTGGGAAATAGCTTAATTAATAATTTAATTCTTAGTAATTTTTTGGGCCTTTTTGCCTTTAAAGGCGGGGTTTGTTAATTTCTTAAAACGATTTTGAAAGTAGCATTCCCTCAGTGCTCTGTCTACACCCACCCCCTTCCGTCTGTGCTCCCTCAAAAGCCACGCCCCTGGGAGTGCTGGTGGCGCAGTGGTTGGTGCGCGCACCCCCTGGATGAAGGCTTTGGGTGTCCAGGCGGGCGGCCCGGGTTCGAATCCCACCTGTGGCTTCTTTCCCGCATGTCATTCACTACTCTCTCTCCCTGATTTCAGACTATCCACTGTCCTATCTCTCCATTAAAAAAAGGCACAAAAAGCCCAAATATAAATCTTTTTTTTAAAAAGCCACGCCCCTCACTTACATGCACAAGCGCCATTGCTCCAGAAGCGGACCTCAGCTCATCTGTTGCATTGTGTAGGGGGGTAAGGGAGACACGATTGGTTCATCAGATTGGTACCTTATGGCAGACATTGGTCAAAGTTTTTACAGGCTTACAACTGCTACAGATGACAGATTTTCTTTGTTCCTTTTTCAGAGGACATGAGTTATTAGTTTCTGTCAGGACCTAAAGACAATTTCAACCAGAATCTTAAAAAGTGGATCTGGAGGAAATTACCAACTCTGCCTTTAATAGATAGGGACATACAGCAAATGGACGAGGTCAGATTCGAACCCACGGCCGCTGAGATGGCGGCTATAGCCTCCGTACCTGACACACGTGACATAAGATTTTTACATGTTATGTTTTATAGACCTGCCCTTCACAATGGCCACAAACATTCATGGAATAGTTTTGAGGTTCCTCAGATTTGACTCATCATGAAGACCTTAAATAACAGCTACATGTTCCAACAAGTAAATGTTATTTTCTTCTTCTGTTTTTCTCCCACAAATTAGGAGTTTTATTTCCAGTGTGTCCATATACCTGTCCAAAAAAGAAAGATTGCGTGCGTGCGTGCTGATCAACTTTTACTGTTACCTAAAAAGTAAAACCATTTCAGTGTTTCCCCTAGGGAAAAGGGAGGGTGGGGGTCATGTGTTTATTTTAATAATAGAAACATTTCTTTTTATGAAATTTATCCACAAAGTGTGCAGCTTTTGTCACTGCAGTGTTTCTTTCTGGGCTTCGACAGTAATAAGAGCCATTTGGGGGGGGGGGGGGGGTAGTTATTATGGTAGTCGAAACACTGGATTTATTTGAAAGTAAACAGATTTGAAGGTTTGCATCAGTTTGCTGCAGCCACACAGTCCACTGATGGTAGTATAGATATGTCCGCATGTGTATGTGTTTGTGATTTTTTTGTCTGTGCACATGCATCATTGGGTATACAGTGTAATAATGTGTGTGTGCATGTGTTGGTATCCATGTTTGTGTGTGTGTGTGTGTGTGTGTGTGTGTGTGTGTGTGTGTGTGTGTGTGTGTGTGTGTGTGTGTGTGTGTGTGTGTGTGTGTGTGTGTGTGTGTGTGTGTGTGTGTGTGTGTGTGTGTGTGTGTGTGTGTGTGTGTGTGTGTGTGTGTGTGTGTGTGTGTGTGTGTGTGTGTGTGTGTGTGTGTGTGTGTGTGTGTGTGTGTGTGTGTGTGTGTGTGTGTGTGTGTGTGTGTGTGTGTGTGTGTGCTCCTCCCTGGGCCAGTATCAATGGTAAGCTGTGATTCAGGCTGTGAAAACACTGATTTGGCAGCCAGAGCGTCTTCTCTTTCTCCGACTGGCTCATCCAACCAAAATCCATCTCTTATTAACTGACGCTTTATTACAAAAGAATGTGCGTGGGGGTTGTTGTCCTTTTAATCTGAAGGAAGGTGTGTCTCTAAATCTAAGTCCTGATTGTCGGTGTCTTGCGGTTGCAGTCTATCTCGATTGATTTATCAGAAATGCCGTTGGGAGAAGGTTGGCTGGATGTTCTGTTACTGTGCACTGGAAAGGCTTACTATCTGCAGAATGACTATTCTTTGCCTTCTTAAAATGTTTCTGACCCCTGTTACAAAATAAATACGTTTCATGATGTGTTAATGCCATGGTTTTGTGAGGCTTTGGCAAAAATATGACCTTGTTTAATTTGGGGAAGGATTATAGCTGAGCTAGAATAAGATCTGTGTAACGTTCAGGGGACATTCATGGTCATGGCTACAATAATTAACACGTGGTTTCACTTTGGGAACAACCGCGGTTTTAAAAAATAAAAGTTTGGACTGTCATTTGGAAACAGGAAACAAAGTCAACCCTAACAATGTGTTGCCTTCTAGGGCATTTGGAGAAGGAGCATTTTTCTTTGGTTCTTGGTTGGGCAGTAATTAACAGCAGAATGCAATTTCACACAGATGGACTGGGATGTACATATTAGGTTGTTAGCTCGATGCTAACACATAATACAAATTTCCATTAACAGTCTATCGCGATCTGGGTTCATTTAGCTTAAGAAGCTACCTTCTTTCACAAAGGCAGACTCAGAGGGCAGAACAAACACCTAGCTGTGGGAGTGTCACCCACCTGGGGGAGGGGCTACTGCCCTTTGTGATGTCATGAAGGGAAAATCTCCAAACGGCCTGTTTGAGCACACATTTTCTGAAAAGTGGAGCAGGCAGAAGACGGAGAGAATGGACTTTTCTCATCATGTTTGTAGACAAGCTAGAGACACATATTAGTGTTAGAGGAACATGGTGAAGTGGATTTAGCGTCATATGTGACCTTTTAAAGAATAGAGACAATGCTACTTTGATTATGTTAGCTTCGGTTGCTACTCAAGTTTCGACCAAAATTGAAAAAAAAAATTTTTTAAGTTATTTGAAGAATAATTGTCTTATCTTTAACCATTTATACCAGCTGTAATCCTGAAGGCAAATTAGGAGGCTGGATTTCACTTTATTTTATACATATTGAGAATGAACTCCAATGAATGCCATTTCGTAAAATTCTGAATTTGTCTCATTGCAAAGCAACAGTCAGCCTGGTCTCCAGTGTGTGTGTGTTCATGTGTTTGGAGAAAGCAGGTTTCTCATATTGAACTAAAGTTGTGAATCGTTAAAACTTTCCTCATGTGAAGTCAAGCAAATATCTCAGTGCACATATTCACATCTCAGAAGTTGTGGGCCATACTATGATCATAGTTATCTTTCTAAGTCTTAGTATTCCATCAAACTTTTTTTTGTTTTTCCCATTTTTCAAATGTAACCTGTTGATTTCTGGTTTCTCTTTGTTTGAAACGTTTCTTTTCATCAAAATATCGATGGGTGGATGCCTGGACAGAAAGGAATCAAAAGATAATATTTTCTTTCAATTGAAAAGAAGTGAACCTGCATTGAACAACATGTCTGAGCCAAATCAAGCCCCTTTTCATCCACGTAACTGCTTTGCTTGTAGCCCGATTAGAATTCAAATGGACAGTGGCCTTTTTGCCTTGGAAAGAAATCATTAAATGAATCTTCAATAACTTGAGGTATTCACAGAATGATTCAGAGCTTTGAAAGAGTAATTATCCTCACACAAAGATGTACTCCTGCTTAAAAGATTTCCTTTTACACAGTATGTACCTACAGAAAAGCCTGCCCTTGGCTCTATGCACTAGAAAATTAAGAGATTTCTAGGAAACGTTTGTAATCGAATAACATCAGGAATGCTGACGTGTGTCGGCCGTTTTAAACGCACAGATGCCTGCCAGCAGCTTTTTGGACAGAGAATAGAGCGCAGTGAAACCCACACAGTTTGACGAGCTTGTACACACTCGTTATTGGCTGGTTCATTAGGTCACGCACATGTGTTTCTCAGTGTGAGTATTGCTCAACATGATTCGGCGGACTCGAGGAAGAATCGGTGGTTTTTAGACTCCCACATGCAGTAAACAGCAGTCAGTCTCATTGCATAAGACCTTACAAAGTTCATCTGGTTTCGATGAAAAATTTCCAACCTCAGAATATCCTCACCTGCCAGCTCTGAGAGGAGCGCTCTTTTTCTCCCCTCTCTCCTGCTTGGAAACTGTTTTTACACTCGCCAGTGCAGTAATCCTGAAATATGTGGAGTCTTACGTGTTATAAATGATGTTGCCACAGGAATTTACTACTTAAATTCCATGTGAAACATCTCTTTTTTTCCCCTGAAGAAACATGATGCAAGGTCACAACGGGAGAAAGAGATATTCTCACAGTGTTACTGGTCACTGATATCAAGATGATTATAGGTTCAAACCTTGATATATTACATATAACATCTGGAAGGCATTCACAAGTTCAAACGGTGCAAGAGCTTAAAGATAAAGATGTAAAACTCTACACAAAAAAACAGATAAAGGAAAAATGGAGAAAACCAAATAATCCTGAAATGGGATAAAGATAAAATAAATTAATTCAGCAACTTGAAATCTGTGAGATCACCCCTGAAGTAGCGATCAACTAATGATGGTAACTAACTAATGATGTCGGAATAATTTGACAATCATTAGCTAGATAACCAGGCTGAAATGGGCCTTTTACATATTTTTGCATCTGCTTATTTGCCTTCTATTGTGGGCAAATTTAAAACATTTTATACAGATGATTATAACACAGAAAACAATGCTTTAGGTTATTTCCTATGCCGTTATCCCCAACTACGCTCAGCACTGTGCAGCTCATTTAGCAGAGCGTCACGGCAGAGCAGATGTTGGTTTTGCGCTAGCATTGGATGGTAATGTGTTAAAGTGTTGGGTTGACTTAAATCAAGCTTTTTGTTTAGAAAAGGAGCCTTCTGACGTCCTTGGAACAGTAATAGCCAAACAAAATTTGTGCAATAGAGAAAAAACTTACAAGTGAGTGCTGCACTGGGTCAAAAAAAACAAAATAAATATAGAAAAATCAGTTGCTCTTCAGGAACAGGGGACAATAGCCAAATAACTAATACAAAAGTTTGACTGTCCTGATTAAAAGAGAAAAAATGAAGTGTGGAGAGGCAGTCTTAAACTGAAAGTCCGAGGCACTCAGATAACATATAAAAATCCTAACATATAAAAAACGCGTTTCGACTCTACTGAGGTTTCATTAGGACATAATTGATAAAGATGAGACAGGTACTTAAATAGGGTGTCAGAACTTGTTTAAGTATGGTAGGATGCCATGAAAGAACAAGTTCAGTGCAAAACACACACGTACAAAATTACAAAATTGTCAGACGATGCATATATATTAAAATAAAAGCAAAGTGGAAGAATAACCACCACCAGGATCACTTCATTATGTGTTGAATCATAGAAGCAATGCTATAATGATGGTTAACCCAAGACTGCACGGAACTGGAGGTGGAAAGCACAGTTCAAGAAGCACTAAGGCCTAACACCATCAAGACAAGACACATATACACTTCAAACGGGCATGAGTCTGGAAATTAAGTCACAGACGAAATAATAAAATTTGTGCAATGTCAGCATAAAAATATCAGTCCAATGACAGCTCAGGCTCTGATTTTCAGTTATTTTGAGCGACAACATTTCTGAAATTATTTAAAAAAATGCAGATCAGTGTTTCCCAAAGAAACAAGATGACATTACCATGACCTAAAAAATGTTCATTGTATTGTCAAATAGAAGAAAAAATAAATAAATATCTGAAAGTATTCCCATGTGAGAAGCTTGAAGCAGAATATTTTGGCATTTTGTGTTAAGAAAGGATTTATCCCATTGGTTTTTCTTTAATATAACTGGTCATTAATTAAATTTTTACAACTAATTGATAAAGCAAATAATGACTCCAGCTGGAGATATGAGCTGAAACTAAAAATAACGATGAAGATTGAACATTTTTGCACGTTTCTCACAGCAGACATTTTGACTTTTCAAGCAGGAAACTTGGATTGTAAAACATCACAATATGCTTACAGCGAGAGTGTTTACATGCATGTTAGTCTCCCAGTTTTCTTCCATATCCTGTTTAGATCTTGTAAATCTGATGTTTACATGGAATATGAGAAGACAGATTATTTATCGTCCTGTGTAAATGGTTGTAACAGTATCCAGGTTTGTGATTCACTGCGGGCAGTCAGTGTCGTGATTACTCATCATCTCATTCTCCGTCTTCTGCACCAACGCACTGCTCAGAATCCTTCAATATTTATTTACAATTTGTTTGTTTGTTTAGGAAAAAGTTTGTTGTATGTAAACCAATCTGAACAACGCAGAAAACAAAGCCTGGACTGATTTGTAACACTTGTCAATACGTGAATATTAACAACAAATAAAGAAAGAGACGGTACAAGATATGAACTCATCATCAAATACACAAAAAAGGACCCGAAACTCTCAAAGAGAGAATAGAGACGGGAAAAGCATCCTACAACTCCACAAAACAAGAAGCTCCAGATTATTCCTGAGTTTGATGTCATTACGTTTGAGATCTGTGTGCGAGGGTTTTAAGAACCCGGACAAAGAAAGCGTTTTTGCCCCAAGACAATTGATGCAAGGGCTCAAAAACGCACCTTAATTACGTCGTTGTTTGTTGCTTAAGTCGACTCAATTCGTGTTCTGCAGCGTTAATGTACCAAGTTGGCATTTTGCTGCCAAAAAAACAAAAGTCACTTAACAATTTTATAACAGATTGTCGAGTACCAACGCTTTGTAATGTCCAAAATGTTCCAATCAACTGAACAACATCTTTTTAGCTTTGGTTTCATTTTCTGTCAAATAAAAATTCTGTTGTAGCTGTGACTCAGTGGTAGAGTCGGTCGTCTCTCAAATGGAAGGTCGGGGTTTGATCTCCAGCTCCTGCAGCCACATGTCCGATGTGTCCTTGGGCAAGACACTTAACCCCAAGTTGCTCCCACTGCTTCAGTGGCGGTGTGTGAATGTGTATGAGTGGATGAGTTAATACTGGTGGACTCTACACAGCAGCCTCTACCATCAGTGAGTGAATGTGGAGGTGTGACCTGCGGTGTAAAAGCCCTTTGAGTAGTAAAGGCTGGCTGGCGCTGTAGGGTGTGAGCTTCGACCGTCTGTTTTCACACGAGCGGCCAGCTCAAGCACGCGGCCTCTTTCTCAAGTTTTGTTTACAAGTTGGTCAAACGAAAAGGAACTAAAAAAACGGGAGGTAGTGGATGTCCGTCTATTTGTTGCTTCGATGTCGGGTCACACACTGACTCAGCCTTGTAATTCCCCCGGACGCTGTTCAGACTCGTTTCCACCAAGCAGTCCGGTTTGGGTCAGTACAGTTTGGTTCAGTTGGGTACGGTAAACCCTCGACTTGCTTGTGTTTCCACAGCCGACCGTTCCCGTATTTGGTCATCGAGCCAGATGGCGATAGCAGCATCAGCTATGAAATAGTGTGACATCATAGCAGCCCAACACAGTCTAGCCTGCTATCAATTAATTAAGTTCAACGAAGAAGAAGAACGGGAAACAGTAAACAAGGGACCCTTGAGGTTCGGATCGGTACCCTTGGCACCCCAACAGAAGTGTACCAAAAAAGTAGGATGGTATGGATCCCTTATTTTGGTACCATTCCCATCTTTTGACGGTGGAGTCCGAGCATCTGTCCATCGATCTATCTTTTAACTCGTGAAACATCTCTCCGGTCTCTCTCTCTGGTTGTTGAGGAAGGAAGGATGTCACAATATGAGTAAGAGAAATAGAAAGTGGAGACTCATCACTTCCTGTTTAGAGAGAGGTGAATAAGAACAGGCTGGAGGTGTCTGCAGTTTGGGTGCGTCGGCTCTGTTCCAAGCTGCAGACTTCTTTCTAAAAAAAAGTATGTGTATTACATTTTCACCGTAATTAAAACTTAATCAAAATGACTTTTCCATCCTGCTGTTGATTCTTCGCCGAGTGCTTCAGGACGTCTCCAGAGTCTGAGCACGCGGCGTCTCTGACCTCTGACCTCTGCATTTTTTGTAGTTTGCAGGACTCTTTGTTTGTTTGTTTGTTTGTTTATTTGTTTATTCTGTTGTTGCTCTCGTGTCACCTACACTGCCTCAGGTTCAGACCTCTGAAGGTTAGCTGGAGATGTTGGGAGTCACCTAAACATGCATTTAGAGTCCACTCTGATATAAAGACAGTCAACATCACCGTTAGCTTCCCTTCTGCGCCCAATGACATCACTCTTTTTGTTTTTGATTCCGGGGCCTCGAGATACTAATTTTCCGTCGTTTCCTCCGAGCGTGATGTGACATTTCTGCATGAATGATAATTAGCTGTAACGTGCGATTGGTTTTATGGAAAAGGTTTGGAAACTGTTTCCATGTTCAGGTGTGACCTTGCATTTTCTTCCCAGTCGGGCTCTTGCTGTACAAACCTTCTCTTGGTCTCTACTGACTGTTTAGAAAAGCTGTTGAAAGTACTTAGCGTCTCTCTTTTATATCATTCACCACGATAAACTCCATCTGTGTGGATTCTTTTACATTCATCGAAGGCTTTCTTTGTTTTTCCTCTTTTTCTGAATCATTAAAACTCTGCGACTCCTCATGTTTAAAAACTTTCAAAGCTGGTTGGCGGATAGAGGAATCGTTTTTTTAGGTTGATCCGTATCCATAAGAGTTCTTGGTGCAACCCAACGAGGACATGGAAAACAACACGATGGAGGACACTTTGGTCAGAACATTTCTTGGTGTCTCTTCAATAACTGTGCTGAGACTTGCAGATTCAACTTCACATTTATTCCATTTGTTTATGTTTTGTTCATATTTAATAGCACCTACTGTAAGCAGTGACAGGTTTTTAAAGATGGCGGTTGCCAATTTCTGCAATGGTCTCAATCGATCAATCACAGCAACATTCCTCTGAGTATTAACTCGGTTTCAAGCAATTATCCGATTATTTTGTCCAAAGAATCCTCAAGTGTGTGCTGGTGTCAATACCGATATGGATATGAAACACAGAGCGGGCTGCCTCCGACGGAATTCCCGGCCAATGAGAGCGAGCAGACTTTAAAGCGACTGGATGTTGCGTACTCTTTCAACTCACCCTCAGCTCACGCCGCAAATGGTATGAAGCCGCACATAATCCGTCTCCTCAGCTAGGGTTTCATCAGCATTGTTTTTTAAAATGAATTTCCAGTTTTTTCACCACAAAACAGCAGGTGTGTGGTCTACCAGTCTGTCATAGTCGTCTCGTGGTTTATAATGTTGAGAATAAAAGAACAAAAACTGTCCTCATGTCAGAGGTTTCCGGCGTTCCTAAAATCGGTTAATCTGTGTGTGTAGCCATCTTTAGGAGAGGCATGTAAGTTTTAAATTAAGTCTTGAATTCTCCTTTGGAATGAGGCGATCAGTCTCATATTCTGCTTTGAAAAAATACATTTTTAATATGCAACCAGATGGGGATCCCTTGCTTTTTGCAGACAGCCCCAAGTGGACACTTGAGGAACTGCAGTTTTATTTTTGCACTTCCACATGCGGGCTTCTTTTTTCAACACTGGAGGTTGCCACTTGATAAAACTGCTACAAGACGTCCCTGCCGTGTTTTGTGTTGCCTGGAAGACACCAACACAAAGAACATGGGGCATTTTAAGGTGGCGTTGCAGTGACGCTCTTTCAGATAATGATGTTAAACCCATCAGAGACGATGAAGTGTCACGCTAGTTGAGTTAAATGCAGCCAATGAGACAGTGTTTTAGAAAAGCAGTTACGTGAAATCCACTCACTCTGTCTCCTCATCGACGCCAACATAGCCCCGATTATGCCTCGAAAACTCGGCGTCGCTCCGTCAGCAGCGCTGTGTGTATTTTGGGGTGGAGTTTCCATCGCTTATCAGACGCCGTCAGAACAACAAAACAATTTTTATGATAGAAAAATGTTCCCAGACATCTTCGTTTGGAGTGTTTGAGTCAGAGTGTGGAGCCTATAACTCACTGATATCTTAAGAGAGGGTACAGTGTAAGTACGCTGTAAAGCTGCTCGTCCTGCTGCAGCCAATGTCAACAGCCCAGCGCATAACTTCCCATGAGCCTTTTCCCCTAGAAGGTAACTGGAGGAGTGCTGCATGAGTCTGGCTCTATATAACTGTGTGTGTGTGTGTGTGTGTGTGTGTGTGTGTGTGTGTGTGTGTGTGTGTGTGTGTGTGTGTGTGTGTGTGTGTGTGTGTGTGTGTGTGTGTGTGTGTGTGTGTGTGTGTGTGTGTGTGTGTGTGTGTGTGTGTGTGTGTGTGTGTGTGTGTGTGTGTGTGTGTGTGTGTGTGTGTGTGTGTGTGTGTGTGTGTGTGTGTGTGTGTGTGTGTGTGTGTGTGTGTGTGTGTGTGCAAGCATGCTGTGTTGAGGCACCCATGGGTGTGTGTTTACATGCTGCGTGTGTGTTTTAGTCCCTCATTTGTAACTTGGTGTGTGTGTGTCTTTACATGCGTGCTGTGTGTCCTCGTGGGGACATTTCGTCACGCAGTGTGTGTGTGTGTGTGGGTGTGTGCGTGTGTGTTTGAGTTTGAATGCACGCGCACACACAGCGTGGTGTCACACACAAACACACGACATGACAGCGTGCAGTGTGAGTGAAGCACATACCGGCACAGGTACTGTACGTGTTTAGAGTGTGTTTAGTGTGTGTGTGTGTGTGTGTGTTTCGTGTGTGTGTGTGTGTGTGTGTGTGTGTGTGTGTGTAGCAGTGCGCAGTGGAGCAGAGTGGCGGGTCTAATGCGATTACGTCCCTTGTCTCCGTGCAGAACTGATAAGGTATTAGAGGGCGGGCCGTGATGAGATTTAAATTAATTCAGCCTCCATTCAAATTCACCATGAGATGAGCTGCTCCATTATTTGGCCTTCCAGCCCAGCACTCCTCCCCCCCCCCCACCCCCCCTTCTTCCCCCTCCTCTCTCCTTACTCTCTCCCCCGTCTCCTTCCTTCCTCCTCTTTCTTTTTACTCCTCTTTTGCGTTGTCTCGTGACGAGCTCCCTCCCTTCAATTCCTCTCTTAATCCTTCCTTCTTTCCTTCCTTCCTCTCCCCGCATGAGTAATCCTTTTACTTCCCCATTTCTGTTTCTTTTACTCCTTCTTCACTTCATCTCTAGACGTAAGTCATTTCCTTAAAAGCCTCCTTACTCCCTCTTCTATCACACCCTTCCTCCTCGTTTCCTCTCATGTTTTATTTCCTCACCGCCGCTCTTTCCTCCTTTTCTCTACCCCTCTTTACTTTCCTCCCCCTTTAATTTCCTTTAATCCAATGGGATCCAGTCTTTTACCTCCCTCTCTTCCGTCTGTCCTTTCCTCCCTTCTTCTCTCCTCCTCCCTCTTCCCATCTTGGTCCTCTCACCTTCGTTTCCTCCCCCATATTGCCATACCTCCCTCTATTTTCATCTCCTCTGTTTCTCCTTCCTTTCCTCCCTCCTCCCTCTGCCTCCACGCCTCCTTTCCTACTGCCTTAATCATCTCCTCTCCCATTTTCCTCCTCCTTTCCTCCCTCCTCCCTCTCAGCAGTTTTTACCTTCTTGTCTCACATTCTTTTGATCCCTATCTTCATTCCTCACTCCAGACCTTTACTCTCTTTCCCTTCCATCCTTTCCTCTCCTTCCACCCTCCTTTTCTCACTCCTTCCTTCCTTCCTTGCTGCCTTCAATTAACTCCCCAATTTGCATATCCTCCCTCTCTCCCTCTTTCTCCCTTCCCACCATCTTCCCTTCTTTCCTCCCTCCTTTTTCCTCCCTTATATTCTTAAACCCGTCCTCGTTTCCTCCTGTCTTTCTTTCCTTCCTTTGCTCATTCCTTTATCCTTTATCTCAGAGACATCTTTCCTTCCTCATTCCTTCAACTTCTCTTCCTCTCCCTCCATCCTCCACGTACCCCCTCCTCCCCTTATTGGTACCCCCCCTTTCTTCTTCTTTTGCTCGTCTTTAACAAAACATTAAACCAAATGGAGTGAAGCTTTGCGTGTTTGCATGCGTGTGTGTTTAGCATCGCTGCGTGCTTCCAATTGCTTGTGCATGCATATTAATGTGTGTGTGTGTGTGTGTGTGTGTGTGTGTGTGTGTGTGTGTGTGTGTGTGTGTGTGTGTGTGTGTGTGTGTGTGTGTGTGTGTGTGTGTGTGTGTGTGTGTGTGTGTGTGTGTGTGTGTGTGTGTGTGTGTGTGTGTGTGTGTGTGTGTGTGTGTGTGTGTGTGTGTGTGTGTGTGTGTGATTAAAACCAGCCAGCGTTCAGGGCCGTCCTCCGCTGTGTGCTGCCCGCCGTTTTTTGGAAAAATTGACACAAAATTCTTGCTAAATAAAATGTGTGAGCTGCTGAAACAGCCGGTGACGCCGCTGCACGTTAGAAGCGTCCGAGCGTTTTTTTTTGTGTAAATATTGTGAACAGATTCTGTAGGAGTTCTGCTCATAACGATCCATATTCATTTATTTATTTATTTATTTCAGCAGAGAAGTCCGAGGTGTGCGGAGGGGGAATCAGAGTTTTACTGCAGGGCACTCTGCAGGGACGAGCACGCCGCCTTAATCAGCCATTACACCTTTGACCCTCATCTTTGAGTGACAGGCTGCCTTCATTCAAGACCGAAAATGAGTTTTTCCAAAAATTTCGGCTTAATTTTTGGGAGGGATTGGCTGCTACAATTAGCAAATGACTCGATTTGCATATTCATAATCACTTTATATTTTGATTAAAACAGCCGGCATACAGCGAGGAGGAAAAAATAAACACAAGAAGAGGAAACCGTCACAAACAACCGACCCCGAGCGGCGGCAGGAATCACAACCAGACTCATCATCACAAACACCTGGAGTTAAACATTTCCAGAGCTGCGTAGCTTCTCATTACGGGGAACACGCAGTCCTTGTGTTCTCCTGGAGGAAGAATGAGAAGTTCTGTCCAGGAATGTTGACATCATTAATCTGAACCCGATGAACCAAACGACCACGACAGACGATCTTCTCTCGGTTGGCTCTGAGTGGATGTGAAGAATCCTTTCACTTCAGAGTGACTGTACGGGACATTTGAGGTTTCCGTGACTGGCCCTTTAATAACGCTGCAGCTGCCTTCAGCTTCGTCGTCCTCGCGTGTGCGTTAACTCGACAGATGTGATCACCATGGCAACGTGGAAGATCTCTGGTTCTGATTGGTGATGAGGAATTTGTTTAAGATGGCGTTCGCTGTTTGGAAACGTTTAGAGCAAAGTTCAAATAAAGAAGGTTTGTAAAGGAGCTGCAATGATTTCGAGAAACATCTTCATCAGTTTAGAGACAACAAGACAATTAATGACATCAGAGCGCTGCCGGCGGATGAACACGTGTGGTGCAGAAGAAGTTCTAGTGAAGTCGAAGTTATCTTGAAGTTCTTTCACACCTGCAGGAAACTCCTGAGATCTGAAGGAGGAGCGTCATGTGTGAACACAAACATCTGAATGTTTCTCTCTTCACCCGGAGTTTCTCCTCCAGCCTCCTCGTATTCATTCTGCAGAACGTGAGGACAGAAATCAGCTCAAACTCTTTTTCTGCGTCCGTGTGTTGCTGAATAAAGTCGTTAAAGTGAACAAAACATTTCACGTTAGCGCTTGACTGTTGAGCTTTTCCTCGGGGCCTTAGATAGAACGTGTGTTGGTGTTCTGCTGCTCCTCCCTCGACCCTTCACCCCCCCCCATCCCCCCCTCCTCCTTCTTCTTATTCTTCTCTTTTGTCCCGTGCGGTCCCAGCTCTGAATCCAAACAGGAGTGGATGAGATGCAGCTCCACGCCCTGCTCGCCGGTCGTTATTTATTCTGCCTTCATTTCTTTATTTAACCTTGATTTCCCCCGTCAGTGTTGGAGATTGAGCAGGGAGCACAGAGAGGGTCTTCCACTCAGGTTCGAGCCCCCAGTGGGGGCAAACTGCTTTGCTCAAGAGCCCTTCAGCAGCGCTGGGAGCACCTGCTCTGACCTCTGTGATGTGTGTCCGCCTCTCTGAGGGAGCGTTGCAGGACGGTGAATAAAGTTTTATCAAATCAAAATCAAAGACAGGACAAACACCCGAGGCACTCTCAGAAATCAATGCAATCACAGCGTCGGCAATATCCGATTGATTCACACACGAATTAACAATATTCAGAATATTTCAGCAAGGAATCATTTTAATGTTACCATGGCAACAGAGCGAAGGCAGACAGAGGAAGCACAACAGTAAACAAGATAAGGTGTGTGTGTGTGTTAATCTCGGCCTTGCATCTCTCACAGGTTTCTCATAAGTGAGATAAGAAGTTGTTGTTGTGGAGATAAAACGTACACACACACACACACACACACACACTATCACACACACATATACACACGCACACACATTCACACATACACACACAGACACGCGCGCACACACACACACACACACGCAAACACACTCACACATACACACACAGATGTACGCACACACACGCATGTATTTGAAACGGACCAGAGCGTAGTGGCTTTTGGAGACGGACTTTGGCGCTCGCTGTGGAAACAGGAGCATAGAGTTGCAGTGCACGCCGCTGGTGCTTATGGACCACGGCGAGTATTTGGAAATTGACAGTAAGCAAAATGAGTTTTGTTTCCAAAGCAAGCATGAAGGTAAGCAAGATGAAAATCTTGCTTACCTTCATGCTTACCCTCAGAAGTTTAAGAAAAGAAAAGTTAGCTTGAAGGAAACCAAGCGGACCTTAAACGCCTCTTCTCGTTGAACATTGCTCGTTCAGTGCGAGCCCTCACCGCCCTGGGTTTCTTTCATTACCTGTGTTTTCATTTGAAATGATTTCCACTTTATTTTCACCTCATCGCTGTGAACGTACTTAAAGTCTTTGGACTCGCCCATCGTATGAAACAATGGGCGGTTTGTAGAAACACAATTCCAGCTTTCAGATTTGTGTCGCTAAGCGGCTCAGGCTGCCGGATCGAGTTTGGATTGATCCGGATTGCTCTAAAGATTAAAGATATTTGTCACAGTCGCTAACAGCTCTGAGGATGAACTGACAGGTGACGTGTTTGAATCGTAACGCCCCACACACAACGAGATAACGTCCTTCAACTGGTCCAGAACCTTTAAGTCAGGGCGTCAGTCCTTCACGTTTGCAGTGGGCGGCGTCCATCGGCAACGTGTCCTTCCTGAGCTTCAGACCTGCAGCGATGTGAAAGCTTCTATGAAAGACAGAGTGGAAATAAAGTGATGTGGAGGAATAAATGCGGTCTGCAGCAAAGTACTGTGACTGATAAAAGTTTATTAAAAGTCCTTTTGTGGCGTCTCCAGCTTGATTCTTTCTCCTCAGCAGGACGCCGTCCACAGCCGGTTTGCAGAAATGTTTCTTGGCAGACCGTAAAGACCCTCTGAGGCAGCATGTGACAGTAAAACCCTCCACAGAATCCAGCACTAATGGAATTCTCTACGATGAGGCGAGGCGCTCGTTCTGTCTATTCAGAGGAGGAGGAGGAAGCCTTTTCTCCCCCCTTCCTCCCCCTCCTCACCTCTGAAGAATACATTTCACCCCCAGCGGTGCTTTTATACACACAAGTACCATAGCTGGACGCTTATTTACATTTACATGTGTATTCTCAGGCCGAGTGAGTCACAGGGAGAGCAGCGTCAGACGAAGCTTGAACAGCAGAGATTTGGAAAATCAGCAGGAAGGAAGCCGTCCGGGATGTCACTGTAATCTCTGAGTGAGCTTGTTGGAGGGAAGTCGTGTGCAGATAAGAAGAGCAACCAAAAACAGACGGACGCGTTTGTTTTAGATGATTAGATAAGTCTTGAAAAAATACTTTTTGCAGTCAATTCAATCTAATTCATTGTCCCCATGGGGGGGGGTCTGGATTTTATACATTTTCTGTTTGCAGTCCGTTTGTTGTCTGCAGGAGAAACGGTCTTTATGGAGAGAAAAAGCAGGCAGAACACAAACGCAAAGACGTCCCGGCTCCCCTCAGCGATGATCTGACCACCAGTGATTTATTTATCTCTGTAAACAGATATCTGCACGTTAGAGCAGCTGGCAGTTAGTTCTAGATCAAACATTCACACCTCAGTCAGCGGTTAGATTTCCTGACCTCCCTAAATGCATCACTCATGAAGAGCTTGAGCAGTTTGTTCTTCAGGGTCTGATGGAGTGCTCAGAGTGACGCCTCAGTGTGACTTGTTCTTTACAGATAAACTGAGACTCGCAGGAAACAGGTGAACGGGCGCTCCTCTGGGCGCTTAACGAACCGAGCAATGACTTTATGTTACAGACACGGGAGGGAGAATCTCACGTCAGGTTTTGGGTGTTGGATGAGTTTGTGGTCGAGGTTCTGTTCATGCCACACTGAACAAAACCTATTTTCTGTGCACAGAGCAATTCGTCTTAGTTTGTAGATAATGGGATCAAAGTTACAGGCGAGTCTGGAGAAGTGATGTAGCTGTGTTCCTGAAGTGGTTAGAACAGTGCGCCTGTCTCTCAAGGCTTTTTTAGAAGGACAACTCTGAAAGACGAGGAGCAGAAATAATCACAGTGAGGAGGTCTGCAGACCTAGCTTTACTGAAAAAAGACCTTACGTTTTTTTGTGTGTGCAACTTGTCGTTTTTACCATCCATCATTAAAGGAGCAGTATGTAACTCTGACACCTAGTGTTTAAAATGAGTACTGCTGTCCAAATTCTAAACATTGCAGAGAGCTGTCTCCCCCCGCCCCCTCCTCTCTAGAGTCGATGCTCACGCAGGTTGCCATGTGGTGGACACTGAAGCTTCAGTGTTTAGCCAGCTCTGCATCGGTCTGTAAACCTTTCTGCATTCTAACCTCTCTCCATTTTTCAAAAGCATCTCCAATATTGATCCTAGTTTGAGCACGTTTCTGCTCGTGGAGCTTATTAGAAACATGCAGAGGCTTTTTAGGTCGGGTACAATCACTTCTATCTGAACCACTTCTCTTGTCCGCTTCCATCGCTGCAACACCTGTTGTTTTGACCTGATAACTGGTCTCATATCTGGCAAACCGAGGGGCGTCCAAAACGGCTGTGTGGGGGTGCTTAAAACCCCCTACCTTCTCTGGTCCAGAGCATTCAGGACCAGAATCTAAAGTTAGAAGGAGGACATACTGGCTGCTGCATTGTTGTCAGAGAAGCCGGCACTTCAACATAGCATGTTTCCTTAATGTCTGATCATATAGTGAGGTCACTTTATCATTTCACTCTCTACACATCTCAGTAATTGGACCTTTAAGATGTCAAGAGAGTTTTTAAAACGCATGGTATCATGAAACGTAATCTCGTGCTCCCTACTTTACTTTTTAATTTAAATTCAGGAATGTGGAGCCGAATGTAAAAGTGCAGCAGCTGAAACAGAAAAATATCATCAAATAAATGAGTGTGGTAGACAGATAAGAGCTGCGGCTGCCAGGTAAGGAAAAGTAAACTGTATAATTTGGCTCCTTTTGTGTTTTGTTTCTCAGCACGAATAATGAGAAAATCCTATTTGTGCAGCGACTTGTTGAGGTGACAGTTAACAGACATGATTATTGGTTTCAAACGACACACAAACTCAATATTGTGACAGTTTAAACTCCAGCCAGGAAACATTTAAAAGAACACACGCCAGAGTTTACTGAATAACCTGATTCCTCACTCCCGTTCCCGTCTCCTCGTCCTGTATGAGCTGCAGGCTGAATGTGGCCAAGCTTATCCTCCAAAAGATTATCCAAAATAAGAGAATGATTTTTAAATAAATCTTCAATAATAGAGGGTAAAATGGATCATGAGGTTGACAGGCGGATTGGTGCGGGCGCTGCAGTATGGCGGGCGCTGTCTCTGACTGTTTGGGTGAAGAGGGAGCTGAGCCTGAAGGGAAAGCTCTCGATTTACCGGCCGTTCTTCGATCCAACCCTCCCCTGTGGTCATGAGCTTTGGGTAGAGAGCGAAAGAATAAGATTGTGGATACAAGCGGATGATGTGAGTTTCCTCTGGAGGTCGGTCTGAGCTCAGCCTTAGAGAGAGGGGGGAGGAGCTTAGACATCCGAGCTCGGAGTAGAGCGGTTACTTCTTCACATCGAAAGGAGCCAGTTGAGGTGGTTCAGTGTTTGATCAGAATGCCTCCCGGTCGCCTCCCTTGGGAGGCTTTCCGGGCACGTCAAACTGGGAGGAGACCCCGGGGTAGACCCAGAGCTCGCTGGAGGGATTATGTATCCCTGCTGGTCTGGGAACGCCTCGGGGTCCCCCAGGAGGAAGAGCTGGGAAACGTTTCCGGGGCGAGGCGACTTGCTTAGCCTGCTGCCACCGCGACCCGTCCCCAGATAAACGGAAGTTAATGGATGGATTTTTAAATAGAAAGTTTTAAGTCCTCTCTCCAAATCCCCATTAGGGATTTAACTTGTCGTTAAAAGTGCCATTTGGTGAAACCTTTTATCCAGAGCGCCTCACAGCAGCCGCAGCGTTTAGTTCTCAGACGGTGTTCGGTGGTGACCCACAGTTTGTAGGATGAGCTGAATCTTTCAGGTGAACTCTGTCACCTTGTTACTCATTCTGTGCTGTGGCTATAAATGACGAACTAATACACGTGTGTATTGGACCAAATTTGAGGAACATTATACGCGTCATGTGCCGAGGCCAGGAGGGGAATCTGTGTCCGGTGGGACAGTTAATCCTGGGGGACGCTAAAAGATTTTTAGTCAGATCACGAGCTTAATGTGGCGAGCTGTTAGCGACCATCCCTGTCCTCGTCTGTTAGGTTGTAGTTTGTTTTACACTCGTGTTGTTGTTGACAAATCAACAAGTCGGTCTTGAATTCATGACGTCCGTCTAACTTTATGCTTTATGTTTGCTGTCGGCGCCGTGGTGATGTTTGTTCTGCTTCCTGCTTCAGTCGGCTTGCTTCCCGCTTCAGTCGGCTTGCTTCCCGATCGTCTATTGTTTTGTTCCACGGGACAATCCACAGAGTGCGTGCTCGGTCGTCCTCGGTGTAACGTATATATCTGTGATTTCTAATCAGGGCGGTCCATTTGACCTCCAAGCAGATTGAGGAGGGTAACACTCCTCCACATACTGGCTGCTGCATTGTTGTCAGAGAAGCCAGCACTTCAACATAGCATGTTTCCTTAATGTCTGATCATATAGTGAGGTCATTTTATCATTTCACTCACTACACATCTCACTGATTGGTCCCTTAACATTGATAAAAGTGTTAGCATTGATGCTAGTCTCAGTCAAAAGTATGTTAGCATAGAGATGCTAACATTTGAAGCTAAAGATCGTCCTGAAATGTTCTGGATGTTTCTTTTATTTCTCTGTGTGGACGTTGACCGACAGGCCTGATTTTCGGCTCCTTTCAAACATTTCATTTTATGTATTTTGGAGTGGTGTTTGCTTGTGGGGCCGTGAGGCGGCGCCGTCACCGTTAGCATGGACAGGCTGCACTGACCTATATACAGCTGAATGTAAGTCTGTGTCGGAGCACGCCGTCTCCCAGGCTTATAGCAGCTCACGGAGAGACGGCTCTGTGTGAGCTGAGGACACACTGCGCGCGCACACACACGTGAAGACACACACATTCACATATGGAGACATTTATGCACGCATACACTCGGATAGGCCTGCACGTGATTCTGAGGACACGCATATGCACGAGAGGCTGAATCAGAACGCCAAATGTGACTTGTGCGTGAGCAGACACACAAACATTATTACACACACGCCAAACAACGAAGGCATGTATGGATGACGGCACTTAATAAACACATGAAAAAGAAGAGAGAGGACACCTGTAAAGACACACACACACACACACACACTCTTTCACACACAGACACTCTTTCACACACACACACACACACACACACACACACACACACACACACAGAGCTACTGCCTCATACATGTTTTATTGACCCATCTCACTCCCTCTGCACACCTCCTCTGTCTCTCTCCTCGTATCCCTCTCTTTCTTCTCTCGTTCTCCCCCCTCTGCCGCTCATCACACCCCTCTCTTTTGTTTTCCTCTCCTCCTCTCTCCTTGTCTCTCCTCCTCTGCCCTCTCTCTTCCTCCTCTCTCCTCATCTGACCTCCTCCTCTCTCCTCCTCCTCTCCCCTCCTCTCTCCTTCTCTCTCCTCCTCTGTCCTCTCTCTTCCTCCTCTCTCCTCATCTGACCTCCTCCTCTCTCCCCTCCTCTGTCCTTCTCTCTCCTCTTCTCCCCTCCTCTCTCCTTCTCTCTCCTCCTACCTCCTCCTCTCTCCCCTCCTCTGTCCTTCTCTCTCCTCTTCTCCCCTCCTCTCTCCTTCTCTCTCCTCCTACCTCCTCCTCTCTCCTTCTCTCTCCTCCTACCTCCTCCTCTCCCCTCCTCTCTCCCACTCTGTCCTCCTCTTCTGACCTCTCAGAGCAGATCGACCTGATGGGCCCAGAGGAGACGGAGAATCTTCTTACCGCTCTTTTTTTTCCCCACCTCTCACCTGATATTTCTCCTCAACTTTCACCTCATCTTTTTCACTGCCTCCTTCTAGGCCTTCTTTTACTCCTTAAATCCTTCCTCCCCTCCTCTATCCTCATGTCTCCTGCCTTTCATTTTTGTTACCTTGTCCCTCATTCTCTCTCCCTCTTCTTCTGCTTTCATAAAACATATCTCCTCCTTTTTCCTCGTGCAAGCCCCACCTTATGTTTCCCCTCATCTTGTCACTCCTCCTCTTCTCCTTCTTTTCCTCCGTTATATCCTTTGTTTCTCCTCCTCCTCTCCCTTATGCCTCCTCCTCTCCTCTTCTGACCTCTCATTGTTACATGATCCCTTACTCTCCACCTCTCACTTTTATATTTTCCTTCATGTTTCTCCTCATCTCCTTATCGCCTTCTACTTTCTTGGCCTTCTTTAACTCCTTATCTCCTCTCTCTCTTCCTCCATCCTTAAATCTCTGGACTTTTTTGTTTTAAAGCTCTTCTTCTTCTTCAGCCCTCTTAGCGTCCCCCTTATCTTTACCTTTACTTAATTTCTTACATCCTCCTTATCCCTCCTCCCCTCCTCTTACCTTTCTTTTCTACATCTCTACTTTCTTAATGACTCAGTCTCGTCTCGGTCTCGCCCTAACTTGGTCTTGGTCTTAACTGAGTCTCGATCCCTACATGTGTTGGTCTTTCCTCGGTCTCGCCCCGCCTTGGTCTTGGTCTTGGTCTTGATCCCTAAATGTGTTGGTCTTCCTCCCTCTCTCCCTGTCTCTTTTCTCTCCTCTTTTTGTTCTTCTCTCCCCTTCTTAAAATCCTCCTTTACCTCCTCCTTAATTTCTCCCTCTTTTATCTTTCTTATTCCTCTTTTATTTCTCTCCTGTCTTCTTCACACTTTCCCTCCTCACGTCTCCTCCTCCTCCTTGTTTTTCTCTTATTGGTTATCTCTCCTCCCTGCACGTCTTCAGTCTCTTCTCAAATCCTCTCCTCCGTCTCCCTCTTCTCCCTCCTCCTCTTCTCCACCCTTCACCTCCCCCTGTTCCTTTCTTCTTCACCTCTTCCTGACCTTCCTCCTCTCCCTCTTGTCTTCTCCTCTTCCTCGTCTCACCACCTGTTCCTCTCCTCCTGTGCCCTCCTGACCTCCTCTCTCTCTCTCTCTCTCTCTCTCTCTCTCTCGTGTGTTTTCCCTCCCTCCCTTCCTACCTGACCTCTCCTCTCTCTCTCTCTCTCTCACTCTCCTCCCTCCTCCTCCTTCTCCTCCTCCTTCTCCCTCTCCTCCTAATTAGCACCTGAGCATACAGGCCTGGTTAATATTCGGCGCTGCGACGGCAGAAGGGCACCTCGCCGTCTCTCCTGCGCTGCTGTTGCCATGGTGACGCCATGGAAATGAAGCACCGCTCTCTCGTCTCTTTCCTAATTTTTTTGCCCCCCACCATCTCCCCCTTTCCCCCTCCCCTCCCTCCCTCCTTCACTTTTTTAATGAGTCACTGCATCCATTAAACGTTAGGACGGGCAGGATGGCGAGGCGAGTCACGAGGGCAAAGCGGCGTGATCTGAAACGGAAATTTAAGAATTCAGGAGGGGGAGAAAAAAAAAGTTTCATTTCTTCAAAATAAAATTTTCAAGAAGTGAAAAGTCAAAATTTTTTTAGAAACGTTCCTCCTTGTGAGCTGACATTATTTATCTGCCGCTCTGACAGATGTTTGTCGCTCCGTCCAAGGACGACTGTGTTTATTTATTTATTTCCTGTTCAGAGCATGTGTGTGTGTGTGTGCGTGTGTGTGTGCGTGTGTGTGTGCGTGTGTGTGTGTGTGTGTGTGTGTTTGTGTTTGGACAGCGGCCTTGGCCTTGATGAAGTTCTCCAAAGCTGCTAATTGTACTTAATTCATATTTCATGGTCGACGGGGGCAGACAGTTTGCCGATGGAGAATTGATAGAATATCAGGTGTGTGTGTGTGTGTGTGTGTGTGCGTGCGTGCGTGCGTGCACGCATGTTTGTGTGTTGCATTCCTAAACAACAATGGGCCATGCATTTGTCCATCATGACAGCTGGAGGTCACTAAGATTTTGTGTGTGTGTTTACGTTTGTGAATCAGCATTTGTGTGGCTCTTCATGGATATTCATGTGTGTGTGTGTGTGTGTGTGTGTGTGTGTGTGTGTGTGTGTGTGTGTGTGTGTTTGTCACAATCGTTGAGATTTCCAGGTTGAACTCGAGCTCTCGCCCTGTTCCAAACATTATTCAAGTTTTTAGGTGATTGTGTGTAGCGAGGTGTTGAGCGTGTGTTCCTGTGTTTAACCTCCGGCCCCCTGGTGGAGAATAATGGAATAATTAAGAACTTGTAACAAATACATTAAGCGGGGTACACACTATGCCCCAGTCCCCTTTAGACCAAAGTCAGCAAAGGCCAGATTATCTGATGGTTCCAAAGACGATCTTTCCAGATGTTCCTGTGGTGTGAGTGAGTGTTTACCCTCCGGGATCTGGTTAAATATTTACGATCAGAAATCCCGTTGTGTGGTGAGAACTCTGGGGACGGCCGAGCACGCACTCTGTGGATTGTCACCTGGAACAAGACAACGGCCAATCAGGAAGCAAGCTGACTGATGCAGGAAGCACAACAAACATCACCACGGCGACGAAAGCAAACATGAAGCATAAAGTTAGACGGCCGTCAGAAATTCAGGACCGACTTGTTGATTTGTGGCAACAACGCGAGTGTTTCTACAACGTGTCTGAAAAACAAACCCCAATCTACCTGATAAGGAAACGAAATGCTAGCTAACAGGTAGCCACATTTAGCTCGTCCTTCGTGTTTGTTTCCTCTGAAGGGGCGTTTCACGGCGTGAGGTGACGAGTTGTGAGAGTGGAGACTCTGGCTGTTGGTGAATGAATCTGTTAGTGTGTGGCGGGCTGAGGCACACGATGAGAGCTGAACTGTTACAGCTGTCATGATCTGTTGTTATCATGATGTTCTCTCTCTCTTCTTCTGAGAGTCTGGGTCGTGATCTCATTCGTTTTTTTTTTCTCGTATCAGTTTGAAGGTAACACTCTGATATCGTTTCAAACATGTAGTGTGTGGTTGTTTGCTGCAGCGCGCTTCTTCCATCAACACGCTGCATCTCACTTTGTCTCTTTCTCCTGACTGTTTTTATTTCTCCTCCTGAGTCGACTTCGATTCATTCAAATGTCACCAGAAATCAGAGCTGAAATGAAAGCTAAGTGAGAATGAAATTAAAGTGACGCCCAGACATCATCGCTTCATATTCCGACTCTGGCGGCAGATTTATAATGTCAGGTGGAGATAATGTGACTGCTGATTGTGAGGGAGGAACAATTGTGAGTTCTGCCGAAAAGTTGGCATTAAAAAACAAAAATCACAATATTTTCAGACGAGGGCGGCGAGAAGGACGTGAGGAGGGACAGAACCAACCTCCAGGTGTCACAGTCTGACATGTTTTACAAACTTTATCTCTCAGGTTGAACTAATTTCTTATCATCCTTAAAGAAGAAACAGAGCAGTCTCAGGGCTTTCTGACATGAAGCGCTGAAGAAGAAAAACTCGACATACAGACGATGAAAACAAGAACAATGATGCCGCGTGATGTAACGCCAGGACGAAAGCGTCGTCGATTCGATATTAAAGATGGAGGAGTAGCAGACTGATGGATGTCAGCTCTGCAGGCTCGACCTTGAGACACTCAACGATACACGAGTTTGGCCAACTCATCGTTTGCTGAAAGTGCGAGAGTGGCGCTCTAATTATCCCTCCGATCAGCCGCGACTTCAAACCGTCTCAAGGTTCTCTGCCAATGAAACGCCCCGCTTTGTTCTCATCAGCTTTCCTCTCAGGATCCATCAGTCATTTATCTCTGCTGCTCTTCAACATCCAACTCATATAATGCTTTAAATGCTGTTTAGCCTCGATGAGGTCCTCAATACAAGGACTCAAATGTATACCGGTACCTTTATTAATTTATTTATTGGTTGCTATCTAAATCTCTCATTTGAAAACATGTCGTATCACTGAGTATAATGAAGTTTCTATTGAATGCAAATGAACGCAGATGACGAATAAATGCAGGTAATGGGTCTGAACAGAGCGTAAAGGTAGAGAGTACGGGACAGGTTGAAATGTCTTCATCCCTGAACGAGCTCAGAAGAATTGACCTCACTTTGAAGGTTTCTCTTGTTTCTCTTTTTGTCCTTCAGAGAGATTTAGAGCTGAAGATGTTGAAGGTGTTGAAGGTGTTTCCTCCTCTAACGGCTGCTGTGTGATAAATATTACTTAAGTTCTGATGAAGTTGCATCAAACTTGTTTGTATCACACAGACCTACTTTCAGCTCTGTGAGCACAGATTACGTTTCAGGAGGGACTGATTTTTGTTTCTGTCTGTAATTTCAGTCCCATGTGGGTAAATCCTACTGCGGCGAGCAGTTAAAAAATGCAGCGCTCTCTTCCCTCCTATAAACGGGCCTGAGGTAAAACTAGTCGTGACGTCCTCTCGGTACATTTCGCAGAACTCTTATATAACACAGATGAGATTTGGATCTCTATAAGCTTAAGAGGAAGCTGCTGGAAATAGCCCGGCGCTCTCAGAGGAGCTGGGTCATACTACCAGCTGTGTTAATGATGCATTAGCACCACGAGGTGCCCACACAAAGGCGTGCTTTGATCAATCATTTAGCATCCACACACACACACACACACACACACACACACAGATGCAGATGGTAGTTTCTGTACATGATGTGCCTGAGGATGGGGAGGGAGGAGGTGGGGGGGGGGGGGGGTCACGGGGACTCCGAAACCAGAACGCTTTTAGTTTCACAGCCATAAAAGAAACATGTCTCATAACTTATGGTTCCTTCAGTCCCAAAGAGTTTCTGTTTGTTCATCCACATGTTGAAGAGGAAGGGGCGCGCAATCCGACTCCGTGTTGAGTTAACAGGAATAATTCAGAGTTTGACAGAAACGTTTTTAAAATTCAGCGGGGTAGACATCAGAGTGTTGTGTGGGAGGAAGGATCGTTAGAAACTCGATACCTGCCCGACTCCGCGGCAGCGAAACAGAAGTCCTCGACACCAGATACTGGGTCATGTCTGGTTTCATTTCTCGTCACAAGAATTGCAGACAAACTCCCGCACACTGTCTAAACTGCACAAAAAACGTTTCAGCGCCAAAACGACGCCAAACCTATTTGTGATATTGAAAAGTGGCGTTCACGTTAAGCCCGCTGTGCACAGTACGAGTTCAGTCCGATTTAGACCTGATTTTAGAGTCGTATGACTTGCTTTGAATTCAGGCCGAACAGCGAGGCAAGATGGCCGATCACGGTCTGATCAGCTGCTCGGAGGATTTTCTGTTGGGTGTGTATGTGACTTCCTGTGCTTCTGCAACCGGCCTCTAGTGGACACTCGAAGGAACTGCAGGATTTTACACATCAGCATCGGCTTCATCTTTACAACACCAAAGGTTGCTGCTTGGATTCAGCTTTTCTTTGTTTTCTTCTTCTCCTTTTTCTTCAGCTTCAAAGACGTATGATTATGATCGGTCCGATGCATAAAGATTGTTTCTGCAAGTTGATCTGATGAGACGCCGTCCTGACATCAAGTTTGGCTTCATAGCGCCGATCTGTGTCCTGAGGAGCAGAAATGAGGAAGTAGAACTTGATGAAGATATTTGTCTGGTTTTTGTTGTGTCAGTGTAAACAAAGTCAGCTCTCGGCACAGAGGACTTGTGATCACCCGTCTATCCATTCCTCTGCTTACATAAAGTTGAGTGTTTTTCATCATTCTTCTGTGCCCAGACGTCTCCCCCCCCCTCCCGCGCCCTCGTCCCCTCCAGTTTGCCCTTGTTCCACTAAAACGTCTTTAAACCTCCTATTAGCACAATTGGCTCCTTGCGATCTTCCTTCCGTCCTCCTAATTTGTCACTTCATTTCCCAGGATGCTTCCTCATTAGCGTCTTTTTGGGAGTTGTTTTATTGCTTCCTCGACACCCTTTCTTTCCTCTCCGCTGTGCCCTTGTTCTCCTCGACGCGCAAACCGAAGCGCCTACAGAGCGATGACAAAGACGGATGGATGCAGTTTGTGGTTAGACTGATGGTTCGCTTTGCCCTTGGTGGAGGTGAAAATCTGATATGTTCTTCCTCGTTGGTGCGGGTAAAAACTGCAGTGAACCCTGCCTCACCCGGGCCGGTGCGCTCCGGTTACAGCAGTGTCACTTTCAGGGGGAGTTTCGGTGTCTCGCCAGATCTGAATTTGGTTTTTGGGAGGATTCAGAGGAGAGTTGAGCTCTCTGTGGCAACAAAAAAACAACAGATGGAATGAAAGATCCCAGCAGGGTCAAACAGCACTCAGACCTTTGAGCACGATGGTTAAGTGTTGGTCTTTAGCAGTTCACATGAGGCCGCATGTTCAAAGACCTGAATGTGACTACCTGAGCGAGCACACATCAGCTTTATGTTTCGTGTGACAGTTGAGGTCACTTCTTCTGAAACGTCACGTCTGTCACTCAAAGAGCCTCAGTTAGCAGGTTCGTTAAATAAACATGAGCACGCTGATCTGCGCCTTCATGTACATGTGGCGCGACCTAACCGCCAGGCCATCTGCGCCCCTTTTATTCCCCCCTTTTGAGTGGGGCAGCAGTAGCTCAGCCTGTAGGGGCTTAAGCCAAGAACCAGAGGGTCGCAGGTTCAAGTCCCGGCGTGGACCGCATCTGTTAATTGGTCTGGAAGCTGGGCACTGCCGAGGCGCTCCCGTGAGCAAGGCATCGAACCCCCACCAGCTCGGAAGTGCTCATTCTGACATCTCTCCACAGGATCCTGTGTGTGCATGTGTGTGTATGTGTGTGTGTGTGTTGCATGTTCACCGAACAAGTGTGAAACTGAATTTCCCCTCGCAGGATTAATAAAGTCTTAAATGAAAAGAGTAGAAATATAAAAGAACTAGTATTGGTTTTAGATATAACGCTACGATGTTTGTAAAGCCTCATAAATGTGTTTCACTCGTGCTGGAAACAACAGAATACGGAGGATAAACAAACAGTCGGCGATCCATTCGGGGACTTGAGCTGCTCGCCACTCGGGGCGAGAGAAAGGGACACGAGTTTGTGTTCGTCAGAGTAAATAAGCGGATCACGTCTGCCTCTCAAAAGGAAAATGTGCTGCTTTCATAATTTGTAAATCACTGTTGTCACCACTGCAGTTTTATTATTTCCTCCATAATTACGGAGTGCTACCGAGCTCCCAACAATTCCCTCTGCACAAATACTGTACGAGTAATTACAAGGACGCGCGGAGGCGAGCTGAGCCCCACCAAATGTGACGCAGCCAAGCGGCGTATGACTCCCCTCTCGTCAGACGCTGGCCTGGAGTCCTCGAGGCCGATCCAGTGATGCAGCAAAAACATGACACTGTTGTGGTTTCTCCTCCTTTTCTCTCTGGAGCTGGCAGAGGCAGCGCCGCTCCTCATCCACATGAAGCCAGACCACCCCGCCGCCGCCGCCGCCGCTGCAGCTCTGGCCTGCAGCTCTGTCTGCCTCTACAGCTCTTATTCTCTCTATAATCCAGCCTCTCTGTTTTCTACATCTTTCAGTCCTCTCTGTGTTCCTGTTTCCTCTTTTTTTCCTGCTCTCTCTGAATGTCTCATTTCTGTCTCTCCTCCTACACTCTCTCGTCCGTTTCCTTCGGCCTGTTTTTGTGTTTTGTGTTGATTCTTCTTTCTCGTCTGCCTCCACCTCTTCCTATACATGTGCTCTCTGCTCTCTTCTCTTCAACTCCTCCCACACGCTTTGTTTTCTCCTCTTCTGGAAACTCGCTTCTCTTATCGACCCTTGAAGCAGCTGGCAGCAGATTCATCATCAGAGAAACATGTACAGAAGAAGAAAGTATGAATGGAAATATTTCAGTATTAAGACGGCGAGCAGTGATTATTATTACTGTATGAATCCAGAGAGAGGTTTGATTTGGCAGTTTCCCAGATCTTTAAAAACAACAGAAAGCATCGACTTAGTTAACTCCGTGTAACCGTGTTTAATGGCCAGCTTCTGGGCAGATACAAACACCAACACACACTTCCACTGGATCACTGTGATGGAGCGGGGATACTTTAAAGGGCTGTACCGTCCTGTTGGGAGGAATCCTCCTCATTAAGATCTTTATTACTCTTGAAGGCAGAATATGCGGTTTTTTTGATCCAGCAGATGTCGCCCTGAGCACCAGCATGAAACCAAAACAACTTGCGCTGCATTGTTGTGTTAGCATGCTAATGCTAGCGCTCTTTATTATGCTCGTAGATTTACCAGAAATGACCGTGATCTAGAAACACTTACGTGACATTCAGTTAAGCAGTGAGTACAGTATGTTATTCTTCTTTTCTCTAGTCCCTCAATTAAACAGCTTTTATACGGGTCACACTCATTGTAGACAGTCATGACTCACAGAGTTATTTTCAGAGGATATATTTGATTTCTATTACATTTAAGTGTGAAAAACCGCATATTCTTCCTTTAACTGTATTTGGAACGAGTTCAGTCTTTTGTGTCTTGTGGGCAGGACGCTCATCAAAAACAAGACAGTTCCACATTTTGGTACCCAGGACCCCCAATCCCAGCATACACTGTGCGCGCCACGGTCAGTCAGCGTAACAGTTTGGCTATGTCGTCCTGCAGCACTGGATCTGTTATTGGAATGTGAGCGCAGCCATGAGCAGCTGTCCAAACATAATTACCAACATGTTCGATTTAAACAGGATTAAAAACACAAACGTCTTCTGCTATTAGTATAAATGATTAGAGGTCATCAGGTCGCAGACACACCAAACATCATTCTGCACGAGAACTGCGAGTAACAGCGGAGAAACCCTGCACCTTCAGCTTCATGAGTGAAAAGTTAGAAAGTCCGAAAAGTTTGCAGCTTCAGATCAGGAAGTCTCCGAGCCAGCTCTTTTCTGACTTTGAAGCTTCAGATGCTCCGTGCTCCTCCTCGGGCTCTCTCTCCTTCCCCAGCAACGACCTGACCCAGGACCTGAGCTGGGCCAAGTCCAAAATTACATCCAGTTTAACCGGGTCACGAGGGGTCGGGTTGAGATGCTGCAGGTGTTTTTGGAGACAGAGAAGAAGAAGAGTGTGCACTCTTCTGAAAGTGTTCCTAGTAGTTTTTAATCAGCGGAGGATTGTGATGCTGACGGCGATCGTGTTTTTGCCAAATCCTAAAAGTTTCTAACTGAGTCTTCAGGTCCCTCCTGGATCAGGTTTTGGTGGGGTTTGAATGTTTGAAAAGAGACCAAAGGGTTTTTTGAAGTCCAGTGAAAATAAATAATAATATTAACTAATAACTAATATTATAATTAATAATCATAATGTTTGATTTTCAGCTCTCATTAGTCGGAGTATTCAGTAAACGGTGATGTAAATGCATGAGTTTCATAAATCATCCGATTATTTCGGTCTCATTCCACAACACAACGATTCAAAGAGGACTCTGGATACTCAGAAAACTATAAAATACGTCTCCTGTGCACGCTGAGCGGATCAAGGCAGCACGAGCGTGAAGTATGTCCAACATGACGTGACACTGGGGACTAATAACAGCTTGCCCAACACTAATTAAGTGCTGAAATACTCTCTGTCTTTTTTTGGCAAAGTGTTTCTGTTTAAAATGACTGAAACACCTTTTCAAAGCTTCCACTCTGCTGACAGAAAACGCACCAAAAACCTGATTTTACTAAAGTTCTCTGCAATAGTTCAACTTCCTGGAGGAACCTTTTCTTTCTCTCCATCATCCTTTTTATCTGCGTCTCGTCCTCTTTTATTTCCTCTCTCACTTTTCTCCTCCTCTCTCTTTATGTTCCTCTTTCCTCCCTCCTCGTCCTCCTTGCATTCTTTCTTTCTTTCTTTCTTTCTTTCTTTCACTGTCTCCTCTCTCTTCCTCTTTCCTCCCTCCTCTTTCCTCCCTCCTCGTCCTCCTCCGAGTTGTCTCCTCTCTCTTCATCTTCCTCGTCCTCCTCGTCTTCCTCCTCGTATCCTCTCTCTGTCTGTCTGCCAGGCCATGGCCTACTTTAAACATCTTCTGCTTTGTGTCTATTCTCTTTCATCAGCGTGAAACTTTTCTTTCTCTTTTCCTTTATCTCACAAATATCTCTCTGGTGATATCACTCGTCCTCCCTCCCTTCTACCTGCGTTCTCCCTTTGTCCTTTTGTTTCCACCCTCTCCTCTCCCTCTCTTCCTGTCTGTCTCCGTCTACCTGTCCTTCCCTCTCCTCCTCGTCCTCTCTCCATCCCTCTCTCTCTCTCTCTCTCTCTCTCTTCCATTGTGTGGATGATAGCTGTCAGGAGATCTCATCACTGAGTCTCTCTTATTACATGATTACAGGGTAATTATCCTGTGAAGTTGTCTTTGCCCGAGTCTATGAAAGACGCTTAATGTCTTTTTAATGGCTTTTGGAGTTTGGAGACTTTTTTTTCCCCTGCTTTTGTAGTTGCCGTGGACGCTTCAATTTATTGCATTTACATGTGATTGGCCTGGAACAGCGTGCCCTGATTAAGTGGCACTCGGATTCGTTGTAATTTTCAGGCGCTTCAAGTTGTCACTCACACTCCCTTTTTTTTTAAACTTCTGGCCTCTGCTTTGTCAGCAAACGCTGTCGTCTAGCCGGACCAATAACGCTCCTGTGTTTAGGACCAGTGATCAAACTCAAACCAGGATTGGACGACAGCGGAGAGGACGACCTTGCAGGACAATATCGTTTAGTTTATCAGGACTTTGATTTGCTGTTGCAGAACAAACAACGATATCGTCTTTTATGACCCCTTAGTGTCTCAAGACGGCGATACAGATCTTTGATGCAGCACCACGTTTCCAAAAACTCCCCGACCAATGCATCATCATTTCGAGGTACCCGATCATCATTTGTCGTCTACCACTGTACTCCGTTAAAAGTACTGTTCAGGGTCTGTTTGAAGGTTTCCTCACGTTTCGGTTTGGAGGACTCTAAGCAACTTTTGTGTGGCCTTTAGTTTCCTTAATGTCTGATCATATAGTAAGGTCACTATCATTTCACTCACTACACATCTCACTGATTGGACCTTTAACAACATTTTTAGCAGCAAAGTTTGGCAAGACAGAATAAATTGGTGTTCAGAATTTGGTTTTGAAGTGAAAACTTTAAGTTGATTCATCAAACTGCTGCTTATGAACTTTCGGTTGAACGACTGATCAATCAACTAATTGTTTCAGCTCGGAGGTATAAAATTAATCTGCAAAACATCATCCTGACAGCTCTTCAGAAATCAAAACCAGCGGGCTTGTTGTCAGAAACATCATCTTTTCATTTTGAAACACTGATACCTGTACCAGCCTCTAAAATCCACTCGTCTTAATCTTTGTTTCCAAAAATACTCCTCGTCCTTTCTGCTGTCCATTCATCAAACCCTGATACGAGACGGATCTTTGTTTATTTTCTGAATAAATACATTTTCGTGACAAGACGACTTCAGCATCTTTTCAACACCCAGAGTGGACAGAAAGTATTGACGCCCCATATTTGTGTTAACCAACCCGTAGTGTTGTCGTACTGGAAATCGGTCATGGACTCAAGACCACTTTTTGAAGGTCTCCATCTCGTCTTGGAATCTGAAATATTTTGACTCGGACCGCCATTGTTTCTCCACGTCATCACTGAGATCAGAAGGAAAACGCCTCTTTCTAAAATAACAAATAACTTCAATTTATTTGTAGTTTGATTTTTTTATCCCCCGGTTACGACTGTAACCTTACCCGTGTCATGGTCTTGGTCATGGTCTTGTCTCGGAGCACTCTGGTCTCGGGTATGTCTTGGTCTCGGTTAGTGTGGTCTTGACTACAACACTACCAACCAGGATATAAAATACTTGAATCACAACATGACGTTAGTTAGTTCTTTCATTGCCGGGCCGCTGTCAGCTGTATCTGATCAAACAGCGCCCCAGCTTTCTCCCTTTTTAACTCTAAAGATGTTTTTCCCAAAATGTTCGAGGCTTTGTTTCTTATTTAGTCATAAATATTTAATATTTAGAATAATATTTAGGTTTTTATGGATGTATTTCTTATCCAACTTTGTGTCTTTGTAAAAAAAAACATCTGATGCACAGCTCCGGAGAAAACAGCATGCTGCATATATTTCATGTAAAACTGACCTCAGCGAGAGTCAAAATCTCTGTTGATGTTTCTGTTTCATCCTCGGTAATATGTTAATCTCACTTCTTTAAAAATAAAAAAACAGACTTTTTTCAACCAAAAGTGTTGTTCGCCAGTTTCTGAAAGAGCATTTTATCTGTTTTGCCCTCCTGTCATCGCCCATCATGCATTTTTACTATTCTTTGTCTTATTCTGGGTAAATGTAGCACATCACATCACACAGGCAATATCAACATGACTTCTCTCTTTGTTTTTCTAACATGTATTTTTCTCTGCTTTTTGTCTTTACCCCAGTGACTGCAGCGCAGCTCGCTGAACACAAACAATATTAACATGTCATTTTCTCTCTCTCTCTGTTTGTCTCCTCGCAGCTTGAGTGCCGTTGCTGTCTGTGATGCCCTCCCATGACGCCCAGGTCGGTAGCTGACACTGCCAGTGAGCGGGAGACGCCACTGCACACCCGGTCCTGGGCCGGCACCGTCAGCCGGTTCTCGCCCTCCATCTTGCACACTGGAGACTCAAGCTCCCCCCGCCTACCAGTATCCACAACCATCAGCTCTGACCCACTACAATAAGGTCCGCTCAAAACCAGACGCGCTGACGTCTTCGGCCAGCACCAGCAGCAGCAGCAACAGCCAAAAACAACAGTATCTCCAACGCAATCAGCAACACCAGCACCACCATAACCACCAGCAGCAGCAGCAGCAGCAGCCATCATGTCCAGTCGTAGAAAGTCGTCCACCCCCTGCATGGTCCGGGTCTTCAGCAACCTGCCAGAACAGAAAGAAGACCCTGAGGAGGTGATGGACATGGACATATTGACAGACACCAATGAGACAGAACAAGACAGGATAGAATCACCTGAATCTGCAGAGAAGAGTCCAGCTCTTCAGCAGGAGAATCCAGACCAGCAGACACTTCCAAAACCACTGGAAAACCAGAATTCTGAGCCGCCAGAACAAGAAGAGCAGTTGGGTAAAGAAAACCAACTCCCTGTCATCGAAGATGTGGAACCCAGAGAGGACAAGGACAGGGAGGAAATGGAATCTGACCCCGCGTCCCAGCAGAAGCATCCCAGAGGGTATGAGTGCAAATACTGCCCGTTTTCAACGCAGAACCTGAATGACTTTAAAGAGCACGTGGACTCAAGCCACCCCAACGTCATTCTGAATCCGTTGTACCTCTGTGCCGTCTGTAACTTCAACACCAAGAAGTTTGACTCACTCACAGAGCACAATGAGAGTCAGCACCCAGGGGAGACTAACTTCAAGTTCAAGAGGATAAAAAACAACAATCAGACGATCTTAGAGCAGACAATCGAAGGCAAGGACAATTCAGCTGAATGTGAGGAGACAGAAGAGCAGGGTCAGAGCAGTTCTGTGGTTCCACCCTGCATATCTACCACAGTGAAAAGCCCAGACAATATCCAGTCATTCTATCAAGGGAGCGAACTGAAAACCCAGCTAGACGGCCTGATCCAGAAGGATCAAATCACCGCCGTTAACATCAACGGAACAGTCATCATCCCTGAACCCACCATCCTGCAAGGGCTCTCCCATGTCACCCCCATGCTCCAGCGTCCGCCCAACTTTAACTCTGTACCAAAAATAGCTGTTCCCTTGAACACCACCAAATATAACCCTTCTTTAGACGACAACTTGACGTTGATCACATCCTTCAACAAGTTTCCTTACCCGACACATGCAGAGCTGTCCTGGCTGACAGCTGCCTCCAAACACCCGGAGGAACAGATCAAAGTCTGGTTCACCACCCAGCGGCTGAAGCAAGGAATCACCTGGTCCCCGGAGGAGGTGGAAGAAGCCAGAAAGAAGATGTTCAACGGCTCCATCCCTCCTGCGCATCACACATTCACCGTCCTGCCTACGAGCCCCACGTCTCAGCGGTCTGCCAGATTCTCCAAGCAGCAAGTTGTCCACACTACAGTCGGACATTCAAGTCATGTACGGACAACTTCTATGAACGGATTTGGTGTGAACTCTACCATACACTCTCCCGCCGCAGTTAAACGAACACACCTGACGACGGTTTATGGCCCTGAGTCCAAGAGGCCAATCATGGCTGTTGCCCCTCATTCTGGTGACCCTAACGACAAGATCCTCATGGCCCCTCCTCCACCTCCCCCTCCGCAGAAAGACCGCCTCCCAATGGCTCCACCTCCTGTTCCAATGGAGATGAAGAGACCTGTAGCAGTTCCCTTGGCCACCACAGAGATGAAGAGGCCATCCGCTACTGTGCCTTTAATGCCACCGCCATCATCGTTGTCGTCACCATCCTCTTTGTCCAAAGGGAAGACGATCTCTACGTTAGGAATCCCCAAAACAAAACCTTTGGTGTCCATACCCTCTCTAGTATTTCCAGAGTCTTTAACTAGGCCAACTTTAGTTCCCCCACCTATATTTGCCCCTCGGTTTACAAACTCGTTACTTCTTCCTTTGAGTTCAGCCATCCCCTCCAAAGAAATACACCAGAGTCCCCATGCTATGCCAGCTGCTGATTCAAAGCTGCCCAACTCCCCTCCTCTTAT